>NC_081155.1:47120743-47170743 GCF_012432095.1 Onychostoma macrolepis
CTGTGATCATTTACAAGTGTTTTTTTTTTTTTTGTTTTTGTTTTTTTTATCAACAGATCGCAACAAATCATTTGGACCCTCCAAAAGCCTTGATCAAACATCGCTTTTCCTCGTCTTGTATAATTAAATGTAATGCTATTCATGAAAAGAGCTAATGTAATGCGTTTTTATAGTTGGATTTCGAAAAGGTTTGAATTGTTCATTCGTTTGATTTCTTTCCAAAAAATCATTTAGATTATTCTTTTGCAGTTTCTTCGTAAGAGAGTCAGATATCATTATATTTTCATTCCTCTTGATGAAACATAATGCATACTTAAAATTTGCATTCGCCCATTTCTTGTATTCAAATAAAGGGCCATATTTATGTCTGCCTAACTCAACCCAAGCTTTAAAAGCCTTTCTAGCCTCATCATGAAACTCTTTTATGTATTCATTCCAACCTGGCTTAGAGTTATACATCTTAGTCTTACGCAGAGACCTGCTTGAGGTAAGAAGAGACTCCACAAAGTCATCATACAAGAAACATAACTCAAAACCATGTTGCGGGTTCTCACAATTAATATCACAGCATATAGCTGCGTCTTTAGGTAAATCAATATTACTCAACAACATGTCAGACTGAAAACAATATACTTTAATTTCCTCCTCAGTCAAATTAGACCAATCTAATTTCCCTACCTGCATGTTGTTATTCATAGACAAAAGTGTAGGTAAATTACCCAAATGTATAAACATTAGGGGTGGCATGGTACACAGATGTCACGGTTCGGTACGCATTACCTCGGTTCGGGGGTCACGGTTTGATACGATTTCGGTACAACAGGTTCGGTTTCTTTTCATTTATTTTGAACAAATTACAATTTTTTCCACCTAGATGTGAAAATACTAAATATTATTACATTGTTATATATAGAAAATCTGCAGTATATATATATATATATATATATATATATATACATACAAGGAATAAATTCTTGAAATATATTTGATTTAGTTAACAGATAAACAAGGGGGAAAAAACAGTACGACACGTAACAGCCTGTATACAGGTGCATCTCAATAAATTAGAATGTTGTGGAAAAGTTCATTTATTTCAGTAATTCAACTCAAATTGTGAAATTCGTGTATTAAATAAATTCAATGCACACAGATGAACAACTAAAAGTAGTTTAAGTCTTTGGTTCTTTTAATTGTGATGATTTCGGCTCACATTTAACAAAAACCCACCTCATCTCAACAAATTAGAATACTTCATAAGACCAATAAAAAAAAACATTTTTAGTGAATTGTTGGCCTTCTGGATAGTATGTTTATTTACTGTATATGTACTCAATACTTGGTAGGGGCTCCTTTTGCTTTAATTACTGCCTCAATTTGGCGTGGCATGGAGGTGATCAGTTTGTGGCACTGCTGAGGTGGTATGGAAGCCCAGGTTTCTTTGACAGTGGCCTTCAGCTCATCTGCATTTTTTGGTCTCTTGTTTCTCATTTTCCTCTTGACAATACTCCATAGATTCTCTATGGGGTTCAGATCTGGTGAGTTTGCTGGCCAGTCAAGCACACCAACACCATGGTCATTTAAACAACTTTTGGTGCTTTTGGCAGTGTGAGCAGGTGCCAAATCCTGCTGGAAAATGAAATCAGCATCTTTAAAAAGCTGGTCAGCAGAAGGAAGAATGAAGTGCTCCAAAATTTCTTGGTAAACGGGTGCAGTGACTTTGGTTTTCAAAAAACACAATGGACCAACACCAGCTGATGATGTTGCACCCCAAATCATCACAGAATGTGGAAACTTAACACTGGACTTCAAGCAACTTGGGCTATGAGCTTCTCCACCCTTCCCAAGAGGACTTTGGACTAGAGGTCTTCACGGGTCCAAAAATTCCCGTAAATGTGCTGCACCGAACCGACCCGGACCCGTATTTTATTTGAAAGTGGGACCCGAACCCGTGCAGACCCCGAGAAATGCCTTAAATGTACTACCCGGACCCGATGCAGACCCGACCATTATTCAAAAGTTGGACCCGAACCCGGCCGGGAAAACACAGATCCGACTGCACCCGATCAGCACATATTGCACAGCAAACTGCTATTAAGTCAATTACAAGTTGCAAGAGAAAAAAAAAATCCCCTTACTCTAGGTAGCTCACCAGTTCCAAAAAGCGTACATCTGGCTATCCCTTAGGTGGCCCCCGTACGTAGGTTCGTGGACGCTGCGCGCCGGACCCCCAAGATTTTTTTCGGGCAGTACCCCTGTCCCGCTTACCTGCTATTCGTCCATTCCCCATACACTCTGGCACGCGGACCCCCGTCCCGCTTACCTGCCTTTTGTCCATTTCCCATCCAGATGAGCAGGCTGACCACTGCTGACCACTACATGGCCACGCCCCCGTCCCACAAACCTACTATTTGTCCGCTTACCTACTAAAGTGACAGAATGACCCCTTGACCACTGCTGACCACTACATGGCCACCCCCCCATCCCACGAACCTACTATTTGTCCGCGTACCCACTAAAGTGACATAATGATCCCTTGACCACTGCTGACCACTACATGGCCACGCCCCCGTCCCACAAACCTACTATTTGTCCGCGTACCCACTAAAGTGACAGAATAACCCCTTGGCCACTGCTGACCACTACATGGCCATGCCCCCACCCCACGAACCTACTATTTCTCAGCTTACCTACTAAAGTGACAGAATGACCCCTTGACCACTGCTGACCACTACATGACCACTACCCGCCCCCATCCCACGAACCTACTATTTTTACCACTTACCTACTACAAGACTGCAAGTGGGATATGTGTCCATTTGCAACCTATTGAATAAGAGCACAATAATAAGTTAGTGGGATAAATGTCCTCCAATCTGCTAAACCGATCCCATTCAATAACTTGCAAGTGGACACATATCCCATTTGCAATTAATTCAATGGGATTGTTACAACAATGTAAATGAATAATTGTCTACCAATCTAGATCCCATTTCCAACCTATTTGTTGGGCCTCAAATAGGAAGGTTTGGCATGCAAATGAATTTTGGCATGAAACTTGGTGCTGCTGACTCTGGAGGTCCTTATGGATGCTGATATACCGGTTTTGTCAAGATAGTTTAGATAGTAGAGGAGAGAGCCTAAAACCACGGTGTCCAAAAAACACCTATTTGAGTCCCATTATATAGGTTGGAAATAGGATGCATCCCACTCCCAACCTATATGATGGGCTTCAGATAGGTGTTTTGTGGACACAAGGGTTTAAGACCTTTCATGATGAAATATTTTGCTAAAACCTATTTATCAGCACTCAGTAGGCCCCCCTGAGTGTGTAGCACCAAGTTTGGTGCCAAAATTCCACTGTCCCGGAAACTCTTATTTTTAACAATGGCATATGTTGCAAGTGGGATGTCAAGATCTCAGCTCTGGAAAGGTCCAGAGAGCCAGGACTTGCGCTCCTGTCTTAGTCTAAGTCTCTTCTATCAGCAGTTTGAATTTCAAGTCATTTTGATGAACTTGAATTGTCGGCCCAAAAAACCTTTTAGTTTTTTTTGGGGTCAGAAAAAAAGTTCCATCAATTTTCCTGAAACTCCAGATTCTGAAAGGGGAGGCATAGATGTGTATAGGAGTGCAGGTTTCAAGACTCTAGAGCTTTCAACCTATGCCATTATACAAAATAGGAGGTTGCTAGACAGTGGAATTTTGGCACCAAACTTGGTCCTACACACTCAGGGGCGCCTGCTGAGTGCTGATATGCATGTTTCATTAAGATAGTTTAAGAGGAAACAGCCTAAACCACTGTGTCCATAAAACACCTATCTCAGGCCCATTATATAGGTTGGAAACGGGATGCGTCCCACTTCCAACCTGTTGCATGGGACCTGTATAGTAGGCTGGTGGACAGTGTCTGCATAAATGATTAATCATGTTTTTTATTTTTGAACAAACCACCTTTACTGTTTCAGCAGAGTCTGCAGTACTAATTTATCTCATTTGCATGTCATAATAATGGATAATGTGCATTAAAAACCCTTATGTCCATAAAACACCTATCTCAGGCCCATTATATAGGTTGGAAATGGGATGCGTCCCACTTCCAACCTGTTGCATGGGGACTGTATAGTAGGCTGGTGGACAATGTCTGCATAAATGATTAATCATGTGTTTTATTTTTGAACAAACCACCTTTACTGTTTCAACAGAGTCTACAGTACTCATTTATCTCATTTGTATGTCATAATAATGGATAATTTGCATTAAAAACCCTTGTGTCCATAAAACACCTATCTCAGGCCCATTATATAGGTTGGAAATGGGATGCGTCCCACTTCCAACCTGTTGCATGGGACCTGTTTAGTAGGCTGGTGGACAATGTCTGCATAAATGATTAATCATGTTTTTTATTTTCTAACAAACCACCTTTACTGTTTCAGCAGAGTCTACAGTACTCATTTATCTCATTTGCATGTCATAATAATGGATAATGTGCATTAAAAACCCTTGTGTCCATAAAACACCTATCTCAGGCCCATTATATAGGTTGGAAATGGGATGCGTCCACTTCCAACCTGTTGCATGGGACCTGTATAGTAGGCTGGTGGACAATGTTTGCATAAATGATTAATCATGTTTTTATTTTGAACAAACCACCTTTACTGTTTCAGCAGAGTCTGCAGTACTAATTTATCTCATTTGCATGTCATAATAATGGATAATGTGCATTAAAAACCCTTATGTCCATAAAACACCTATCTCAGGCCCATTATATAGGTTGGAAATGGGATGCGTCCACTTCCAACCTGTTGCATGGGGACTGTATAGTAGGCTGGTGGACAATGTCTGCATAAATGATTAATCATGTGTTTTATTTTGAACAAACCACCTTTACTGTTTCAACAGAGTCTACAGTACTCATTTATCTCATTTGTATGTCATAATAATGGATAATTTGCATTAAAAACCCTTGTGTCCATAAAACACCTATCTCAGGCCCATTATATAGGTTGGAAATGGGATGCGTCCACTTCCAACCTGTTGCATGGGACCTGTTTAGTAGGCTGGTGGACAATGTCTGCATAAATGATTAATCATGTTTTTATTTTCTAACAAACCACCTTTACTGTTTCAGCAGAGTCTACAGTACTCATTTATCTCATTTGCATGTCATAATAATGGATAATGTGCATTAAAAACCCTTGTGTCCATAAAACACCTATCTCAGGCCATTATATAGGTTGGAAATGGGATGCGTCCACTTCCAACCTGTTGCATGGGACCTGTATAGTAGGCTGGTGGACAATGTTTGCATAAATGATTAATCATGTTTTTATTTTGAACAAACCACCTTTACTGTTTCAGCAGAGTCTGCAGTACTAATTTATCTCATTTGCATGTCATAATAATGGATAATGTGCATTAAAAACCCTTATGTCCATAAAACACCTATCTCAGGCCATTATATAGGTTGGAAATGGGATGCGTCCACTTCCAACCTGTTGCATGGGGACTGTATAGTAGGCTGGTGGACAATGTCTGCATAAATGATTAATCATGTGTTTTATTTTGAACAAACCACCTTTACTGTTTCAACAGAGTCTACAGTACTCATTTATCTCATTTGTATGTCATAATAATGGATAATTTGCATTAAAAACCCTTGTGTCCATAAAACACCTATCTCAGGCCATTATATAGGTTGGAAATGGGATGCGTCCACTTCCAACCTGTTGCATGGGACCTGTTTAGTAGGCTGGTGGACAATGTCTGCATAAATGATTAATCATGTTTTTATTTTCTAACAAACCACCTTTACTGTTTCAGCAGAGTCTACAGTACTCATTTATCTCATTTGCATGTCATAATAATGGATAATGTGCATTAAAAACCCTTGTGTCCATAAAACACCTATCTCAGGCCCATTATATAGGTTGGAAATGGGATGCGTCCCACTTCCAACCTGTTGCATGGGACCTGTATAGTAGGCTGGTGGACAATGTTTGCATAAATGATTAATCATGTTTTTATTTTGAACAAACCACCTTTACTGTTTCAGCAGAGTCTACAGTACTCATTTATCTCATTTGCATGTCATAATAATGGATAATGTGCAATAAAAACCCTTGTGTCCATAAAACACCTATCTCAGGCCATTATATAGGTTGGAAATGGGATGCGTCCCACTCCCAACCTATATAATGGGCTTCAGATAGGTGTTTTGTGGACACAAGGCTTTTAAGACCTTTCATGATGAAATATTTTAATTAAAACCTATTTATCAGCACTCAGCAGGCCTCGCTGAGTGTGTAGAACCAAGTTTGGTGTCAAAATTCCACTGTCCACCAACCTCCTATTTTGTATAATGGAAAAGGTTGCAGGTAGGATGTCCAGATCTCAGCTCTGGAAAGGTCCAGAGAGCCAGGACTTGTGCTCCTGTCTTAATCTAAGTCTCCTCTATCAGCAGAGTGAATTTTAAGCCATTTGGAGAAACCTGAAATGTCGGCACAAAAATACTCCAAGGTACCCCTTTTAGTTTTTTTGAGTCGGAAAAAAAAGTTTCTTACATTTTCCTGAAACTCTAGATTCTGAAAGGGGAGGCATAGATGTGCACAGGAGTGCAGGTTTCAAGACTCTAGAGCTTTCCAGTGCTGAGATCTGGAGATCCCTCTTGCAACCTATGCCATTATACAAATAGGAGGTTGGTGGACAGTGGAATTTTGGCACCAAACTTGGTCCTACACACCCAGGGGGGCCCCTGAGTGCTGATATGCAGGTTTCATCAAGATAGTTTAAGAGGAAACAGCCTAAAACCACTGTGTCCAAAAAACACCTATTTGAATCCCATTATATAGGTTGGAAATGGGATGTGTCCCACTCCCAACCTATTGTATGAGCCCCAAATAGTAGCTTTCTGGACACTTTATGTAAATAGGATTATTTAGATGTAGAATGTTCTTTTCTTGATTAAGCCACCTCTACTGTACTCAACACAGTCTGTTGGACCCATTTACCTTATTTGCATGTCATAAGAATGCTTATTATGCATAAAAAATGAATGTCCATAAAGCTCCTATCCAGTCCCCATATAATAGGTTGCAAGCGGGACCTTCCAACAGGAGTAATGCAGAATGTCCCATTTGCAACCTATTATATGGTGACTGTATAGGTGCTTTATGGACACTTCCTGTATATGGTATTATTCCACGTGTAGGATGTTTGTTCTTAATTAAACCACCTCTACTGTACTCAACACAGTAAACTGAAACCATTGATGTGATTTTCATGTCATAATAATGTTTATTATGCTTAAAAATGAATGTCCATAAAGCCCCTATCCGGTCCCCATTAAATAGGTTGCAGGTGGGCTCACTTCCTGTTTTCACTCCATTTCAAGTCATTTTGCATGCAAATTATACCTTAATATGACTTGAAAGTTACATGAATGGGTTTGTTAAGGTGTGCTGAATGCTTATTGGTAGTTTTATGCATACATTTGATTATTTGAAATTTGCCTCACCATGGACGAGAAGCCATGCACAAAATCGAGGTATAAAAGCTGTGAATGTTCTTTAAAAAAGCATCAAGTGCTTCCAAACCAATCATGTTAAATAAAGATCATGTTGTCTTGGGAGGCATTTGATTCTTATAAAAAAAAAAAGTGATATTACATCTGACATGTGAGAGCAGTGTAGCAGTTCAATGGACACAAAGTCCCTTTTTTGACCTTCTGACCCCTAAACAAGGTCATAGAGTCTTGAAACTGTTCTGCCCGCCTGAGGGGCCCGCGACGAGAGGTTGGTGTGAATTTGGGGTCGGTCCGCCCATGTCCATAAAGTCACTATCTAATCGCTATTAAATAGGTTGCTAATGGGATTTTATTTACAGTTTAATTAATAACACCAATAATATGGGGGCTAGGGCTTGGTGGCGTCGAATGCTTGATCGTGGGGCCCTCACATACAACATATCACAGGGCCGAAATCCTCAGCTTTTGGGAAGGACTTAAAAAAAAATCATCAAAAATATTCAGGGAAAAATACAGACATGTGCTTGTCCCTTTTCTGACTGTTTGACCCCTAAACGGGGTCGTAGGACCACCAAACTTTTCCACCCGCTCGAGGGCATCCCCTTGAGACAAAGGTTTAGAATTCGGCTACATCGGACACCCCTGACCCGTGTCCACAAAGTTACTATGGTAAGTCCATTCAAATAGGTGGAGAGTGGGACTTTTTTAGAAGGGTCCCAGGGGCCCCAAATTTCACAAGGGGCTCCGTCAGGCAATGCGCAAATGGCACACTCGGGTCAATCGGACCTTTCTAAGCCGTGTTCACCAAGTTACTATGGTAAATCCATTCAAATAGGAGGAGAGTGGGATTTTCCCAGAAGGGCCCCAGGGCCCCCAAATTTCACAAGGGGCTCCGTCAGGGGCCCCTGAGTGATGTACCGAGAGGGCTGAGGCCTAGGATCCCAAAAAGTATTTTTCATTATTTTTCATCCATCTCTCTCTCTGTCATTCAAGTCAATGGGAGACACTCAGAAAGAGGCCGATTTCAGCCACACACTCAACCGTACTTAAAAGGTTTAGAAAGCAGCTAGGGGCCCCAAACTTTGGGGGCCAGTTCAGGGGCCTCTGACGGTAAACGCTGCAAAGTTTTGAGGTCCTACGACCTATCGTCTCCGAACGGGAGACGTCCCACTCTCCAACTAATCGTGTAGCAGTTTGGTGGACACGCGGTCCCTTTTTTGACCTTTTGACCCCTAAACGAGGTGGTAGGGTCACTAAACTTTTCCGCCTGCTTGAGGGGACCGTGACGATGCGCAAATGGCGCACTCGGGTCAGTCGGACCTTTCTAAGCCGTGTCCACCAAGTTACTATGGTAAACCCATTCAAATAGGTGGAGAGTGGGATTTTCCCAGAAGGGCCCTAGGGCCCCCAAAGTTTGCACTGTGGTTCCTGGGGGGACCCCAAATGACATACTGAGGGCCCTGGGTTCTAAAGCGAAAGGAACTTTTTTTGGCTCTTACACAAAATCTCTGCTGTAAGCCTCTCGGACTTATACACGGCAAGACCATTTTGAGGCTTTTATGATGGAAAAGGTCATTTTTTTCTGCAAGGTCCTAGAGCCCGTGGTTTGGGGCCCTGCGTCAGGGGCCCCTACTTAACCAGAATACCGAATCTTGAGGTCCTACGACCTGTCGTCTCCGAAAGGGAGACGTCCCACTCTCCAACTAATCGTGTAGCAGTTTGGTGGACACGCGGTCCCTTTTTTGACCTTTTGACCCCTAAACGAGGTGGTAGGGTCACCAAACGTTTCTGCCCGCTTGAGGGGACCATGGCGATGCGCAAATGGCGCACTCGGGTCAATCGGAGCTTTCTAAGCCGTGTCCATGAACATACTATGGTAAACGCATTCGGGATTTCCTTAGAAGTGTGTGAGCGGGTCCAAATTCAACAGGGGAGTCAGGGGGCCACCCCGGAGTGCCGTACAGAGAGCGCAGGTCGATCGGAGTGTCTTTTGTCGTACTTCACAAACCGGCCAAATGGGCACTGGCGAGGCTCAATGTTGTCGGAGGCGTGTGCCCCGTGACGTTTTCAGGCCAAAACAAGCAAAAAAATAAAGCTGTCCTAAAATAGACAAATAGCAACCCTGCGGACACCTAGTGGGCCCACCGCCATCCTCGAGGTAGAATACATCCAAGCTGGACCTTTAGAGGCGCTATCAGCAATTTTAGTAGGGTAGTGGACAAATAGTAGGTAAATGGGACTGGTCACTCACCCAAGCTGACCACTACATGCAATTAGTGGGTAAATGGGACGTCTAGTAGGAAATTGGCCTCAAAACAGCAATTTAGTAGGCCAATGGACATCTAGTATTTAAGCAGGATTGGTCACCCCGCTCTGTTAGATAGGCAAATGGACAAATGGTAGACAGGTAGGATTGATAGCTGACCCCATCACCATTAACTAGTAGGGAAATAGGATTTTTAGTAGGGTTTCGGGCACTACTTACTGATTACATCACAGAATAAGCATCCAATGGACACTTAGGAGGCCCAGGGACCTGGTTGTGTGGGGGGGGGGGGGTGATCAGACAGCACAAGGGCACACCTACAGGTGTCCAAAGCCACCCTATTCCGGGGACAGCATGTTAGGGTCTGCGGATCCGGGAGTAAGGTGAAAATGCCCGTTTGCATACTATTTGAATGTCAAACGTACGCCATTTCTGGCCTACAATCCATTGCACCGACTATGCGTACAATGGCAACTTATTTGAATGGGATTTTTTCCACGAAGCGCCTAAAAGTGCTTCTCTACTGTTAGTAGCCTTCTCCCTGACTGCGATGCATACAATCCTCCTAGCCAATACATTTCCATCCATGTTAGGCTGTTCGTTCCTCTCTATTGTCGACTGAAAGAGCCTTCTTAATCCACTGATTATTGCTTTAAAAGTCTACTTGCTGTCACGGTCAGTGAAGGATGACTAATGCAACTTTGCAGTTTTTTTTTTTTCCATCTCGTGTCAACTTCGACTGTTGCGTTTACGCAACAATAACGATACTCTTTCTTGGTTGTAATAAAGATAAATTTACTGCGTGCGTGTTCAATAACAGGTGTGTCTCTTCTTCAGTTTTGTTTCAGCTTTTTTTTTTTTAAAATCACTCATGAAGGAATCCATGATCACCGCCCGCGTGCAGTAGGCTACATTAACTCCGCCCACGCTCTGCTTCTGGTGGCTTGAGGTAACACTTGTTTTTATTAATTTTTTTCTTTCACCTTATTTCCCGCTCACAATTTTCTCATCCTAATTTTGCAAACTGCAAGTTACAAAACACACGCATGCTGACTGACACTGATCACTGGCGGGTGCGGTGTTCTCTGATCGACTCGGGTAGGCTATTACACACAGACCCGGACCCGGTAATAGATTGGGACCTGACCCGGACCCGGCTGACCATTTAAAATATAGACCCGAACCCGTGCAGACCCCGAGAAATGCCTTAAATGTACTACCCGGACCCGATGCGGACCCGACCATTATTCAAAAGTTGGACCCGAACCTGGCCGGGAAAACACAGATCCGACTGCACCCGATCAGCACATATTGCACAGCAAACTGCTATTTAGTAGCCTTCTCCCTGACTGCGACGCATACAATCCTCCTAGCCAATAAATTTCCATCCATGTTAGGCTGTTCGTTCCTCTCTATTGTCGACTGAAAGAGCCTTCTTAATCCACTGATTATTGCTTTAAAAGTCTACTTGCTGTCACGGTCAGTGACGGATGACTAATGCAACTTCGCAGTTTTTTTTGTTGTTTTTTTTCCATCTCGAGTCAACTTCGACTGTTGCGTTTACGCAACAATCACGATTCTCTTTGTTGGTTGTAATAAAGACTCGGAGCAAATCTTTTTTAGCAAAAAACGTGCAGAACAAGAAGTGCGTTACACTTTACTGCGTGCGTGTTCAATAACAGGTGCGTCTCTTCTTCAGTTTTGTTTCAGCTTTTTTTTTTCAAAATCACTCATGAAGGAATCCATGATCACCGCCCGCGTGCAGAAGGCTACATTAACTCCGCCCGCGCTCAGCCTCTAGCGGCAACGCGTGTTTTTTTTTCACCTTATTTCCCGCTCACAATTTTCTCATCCTAATTTTACAAACTGCAAGTTACAAAACACACGCATGCTGACTGACACTGATCACTGGCGGGTGCGGTGTTCTCTGATCGACTCGGGTAGGCTATTACACACAGACCCGGGACCCGAAGTAATAGATTGGGACCTGACCCGGACCCGGCTGACCATTTAAAATATAGACCCGAACCCGTACGGGTCCTGGGTCAGGTCCCGAGTCCTCGGGTCTCGGGTCCTCTGTGAAGACCTCTACTTTGGACCACTGGGCAACAGTCCAGTTCTTCTTCTCCTTAACCCAGGTAAGACGCCTCTGACGTTGTCTGGTTCAGGAGTGGCTTAACAAGAGGAATACGACAACTGTAGCCAAATTCCTTGACACGTCTGTGTGTGGTGGCTCTTGATGCCTTTACCCCAGCCTCAGTCCATTCCTTGTGAAGTTCACCCAAATTCTTGAATCAATTTTGCTTGACAATCCTCATAAGGCTGCGGTTCTCTCAGTTGGTTGTGCATCTTTTTCTTCCACACTTTTTCCTTCCACTCAACTTTCTGTTAACATGCTTGGATACAGCACTCTGTGAACAGCCAGCTTCTTTGGCAATGAATGTTTGTGGCTTACCCTCCTTGTGAAGGGTGTCAATGATTGTCTTCTGGACAACTGTCAGATCAGCAGTCTTCCCCATGATTGTGTAGCCTAGTGAACCAAACTGAGAGACCATTTTGAAGGCTCAGGAAACCTTTGCAGGTGTTTTGAGTTGATTAGCTGATTGGCATGTCACCATATTCTAATTTGTTGAGATAGTGAATTGGTGGGTTTTTGTTAAATGTGAGCCAAAATCATCACAGTTAAAAGAACCAAAGACTTAAACTACTTCAGTCTGTGTGCATTGAATTTATTTAATACACGAGTTTCACTATTTGAGTTGAATTACTGAAATAAACGAACTTTTCCACGACATTCTAATTTATTGAGATGCACCTGTATTTGAGCAGCGTTACACACACGTATGATATATGCTGAGTTTCATTTTTGTGACACGCTTAATTTGTTCACAGAAAGGAACCTCAAATGGCAGAAAGTGACATCCTATTTATTTTCTTTTTTTGTTTTCATTGTGAGTGTACACAAATAAAAGACCTTTATACAGTGATGCATTATTAATAAGACAATAAGTGTTTAAAGTTGATTCTGCTGGTATAAGGAAACAGTTAAAGTGATGGTACTTTATCAAAATAAAATACAGTGAACCAAACATCAGCGAGCCCGCCTCTGTGTCACCGTTGAAACGCGAGTGAAGTACAACGCCTATCATTTACATAATAAATAATAGTTTCGCATTCAGAAACGTTACATCGCAAATATGGAAATATTACAGAATATTTCGATTTATGCCGAATGAGAGAGGAAGGATACACGAGCTCAAAGCTCCATTTCACAAACAGTTGAGTGCGCAAGCCTTTAAAGTATACTACCTTGTCATTGAGAGATGCGTTCAGAATCAGCACATGGTCACTGTCTAGTGGGCTTTGTTTGCAAGTGTGCAACTCAGCATTCGCTGTTCTTCTGCTGGCGGTTATCAAACAGGGTTAGTGGTGAGCGCTAGGGGTGAAAACATACCCCTATGAAATGAGACACCAATTGGTTATGGTTACGTCATCATACACCGTCGCTAGCTGGCTGCTACGTCACCAGAGCCGACAAGTGTTGATCACAAACTTTGGATCGTTTTACAAATTTGTTAAAACTGTAGACATGCATAGAGTCCATTCAAGGCTAGTCTGCGGGACTGTTGTGCAAATCAGCAATGTAACGTTAGTGTAGCAAACTAGCGATTTTTTTAAACGTTTCAATTAAGAACATGGTTGCAAATATATATGTACAGAACTGTCTAGAGCACAAAAGAAGACTGTCGTAATTTTTAAATAAATTATTTAAGCCGAAAATACTTGAATACTTGATGATCTGGCCGCCTTTGTTGCCGGTTGCGCAGTGTGTTCTGGGTACCCCTTGGTTTCAAGTAAGCTCGCGAAAATGCTTGGTTTTAAGGGGTATCTACCACTTCCCCTTAGCCCTACCCCTCGATCAAAATGAGAATTGGGATAGCCCTTACTCTCACGTGAACGCGCAAAACTAATGGGAAGGGGTAAGACAGAGAAATGGGATTCACCCTTAGATTTATGCCTGCCATGGTGTTATTTTTCTGATTCGGTCTGTCATTGACTTTGCCTAAGCCAACGTGTTGTATCTATAATTCATTGTCATTAAAGCTATAGGTAGCTATATTTTAGCTAAAGGCTTAAAATAGATTTAATATTTTCATTTAACAAATGTATTCAATATAATTATTCTGCAATCTTATTTCCCTTGTAGACTAAATGATTGTGGCTTAACAGACAAAAGCTGTTCAGCTCTGGCTACAGTTCTTGGATCAGATACCAATCTGAAAGAGCTGAGCATGAGCAATAATAATCTGCGAGATTTAGGAGTGAAGCTGCTCTGCACTGGACTGAAGAATATAAAGTGTCATTTAGAGATACTGAGGTAAGTTGTGTGGCAATAGACAAAATTCAAATTGAGCTCAACAAAAACATAAGCTGAAATCCAGACTTGGGTAATGAACAAGTCTGTATGTTGTGCATGGAAATAGTTTTATATGTATGCCTGCCATGGTGTTCTTTTACTGAATTGGTCTGTCATTAACTTTGCCTAAGCCAATGTGTTGTGCTATACCATTTATAGAATGTTATAATTTCTAGCGATTATCGCCGATTTGATTGCACAGGTACTATTTAATCTAAACTGAGCTAGACAATGATATCTCTGAATTCAATAATGAAATGCCTTTAACTGAAAATTGAGTGTTTAATCTTATCATTATACATTACTGACACTCTATCCTCCAATTTGATACTGTTAAGTGCTTTGACACAATCTGTATTGTTAAAAGCGCTATATAAATAAAGGTGATTTGACTATTCGGTTATGGGGGAGTCGTGGCCTAATGGATAGAGAGTTGGACTTGTTCTTGCTCAAGGTCTCACCTAAGTGTATGTGTGTGTGTGAGAGAGAGAGAGAGGTATTCAGTTGTGGTATTGAAGGTGGAGAGAGCGCTGGACATTCACTCCCCAAACCTACAATCCCTGCCGCAACCTTCGGGTTATAAGTCCAACTCTAACCATTAGGCCACGACTGCCCCAAGAAGTATCTTCTAAAACAAACAACATTCATAGTGAAAATGCTCTCTTATTGTGAGCAGTTATACAATACAGATTGTTTCAAAGCAGCTTTACAGTGATAAATAAAAACAGAATGATTCAGTGATGCAAACAGAATTCAATTCTGCTATAAAGCAACGCTAAAAAGACAATAGTAATCAGTCATTATTCAGTTGAAATCAGATCATTGTTGATTCAATTTCAAAGTTTTAATTGTCTTTACCTTGCCATTTACAAATAATTTTCACAGTTATAATTGTTTAAATTTCATATTGTGAAAACTGCCACAGAATTAGCTACAGAGCTAAATGTCATCTGCTGTCCCTGGACAGGAGAATACCAAAACAAATTAAAAAACATCAGTGTAATTCCATTTACAATAAAATCCCCCCAAAATTTTACAGATAAAAGTATAACCCCCACATAGAAACTACAATCCATATTTCTACAAAATATCCTCTATAAATACTACAAAGCATCACAAAGTTCCATTCAGAATACAACAATACTTAATGGTCACACACCTGACTCGTCTTTAACCATAAACTGTGCTAAAGTGGAGCACTGTCTTATATTAATTGGTAAATTATTCCAGTTATTAACAGCCCTTACAGAAAATGCTGAACGATCAAAATCAGTAACTCTAAACTTTTCTGCACAATCACCTCTTGACGAAGCTCTAGTTTGTGAAGGTACAAGATTATTAACAATTTTGTACATTAAACAACAATTGTAGAACACAACAAAATTGTCAAAAGTAAAAATATTGTACTTGTAGATAATCAAACAGTGATGATATCTGTTAGGTTTCTTGTCAAATACTTTTAATGCATGTTTATACAAAACATATAAATTTTTATTTTTCTAGTTAGCCATTATACTTTTTCCTGTGGTAATTAATAGTCTCATCTCTCAATAGTAAGACAGTCTCTGGCCTCAGTAATGCTGAAGACATTGATGAGCTTCTTCAAGTGTGTTTGATGAGGGTTGGATCTAAACTCTTCAGGACTGAAGCCCTGCTCTAAACCTGTCCCTCACATAAACCTTTCTGCACTTTTACATTTTCAGAAAACTGTTCTGTAGGATTATAGAAGCTTGTTTCCAAAAATGTCCTCACAAGGTCAACATTTACTGGTATTACTATCCTAAGCGAATACCATAAAATTCTCACAAAATATAAAATAATAATGAAAAAGAAAAATATTATTAAACTAAAATATATTACATTGATTTTACTGAAAATAAAAAAGTTAAATTTCAGGTGTTCGATTCCCTTTTGACAGTGAAGATCACGAGTGAGACTCACAAATGAGGAGCATCAGAGGGTTAAAGCTTGAGACGACTGTAAGCTGGAGATAGTAAAGTGAATCAATGTCTAACGATTTAAATTCTCTTTTTTGTTTGACTCCGTATTCAGTTTTCAGTTTTTGCTTTGAAAATTTTAGTTTATTTGTATAAGGAACAACATTTATATAGTTTTAAATATTTCAGGTGATTTGTAGAATAAGTGATGAATCATCTGAATGTTATATGTTCATTCCTGTTCTAGGCTCTCAGACTGCAGTATCACTGAAGAAGGTTATAAAGCTCTGTCTTCAGCTCTGAGATCAAACACTTCACACCTGATAGAGCTGGATCTCACTGGAAATGATCCTGGACAATCAGGAGTGAAGCAGCTCGATGATTTACTACAGGATCCAGACTATCAGCTGAAGACACTGAGGTGAGACGTGTTCAAATATCACTATATAAATAAATGATGTGCAGGTTAATATATTTGAGCAATAATCTGGACAGTTTGTTGGATCAGAATGATCAGATCAGATGCTGCTGGTTCTGTTGTGCTGATGATGACTGTCAACAGTTTAGTTGTGCTGCTATTCTGGAGTATGATATACCTTCATAATTAACATGCACAGTTTTGTTTTTATGGACACTTCTGGTTTTAGTCGACTCGTTTGAATGTTTCTGAACACACTGTAGTTTAATCTCCATCAAGCTCAGATTCACACAGTTTCTCTACAGCAGGTCTGTGAGTCTCCAGATGATCACAAACATTCAGTTTCTCAAGCAGTTTTCTCTGTGCTGACGTTTCTTCCTGCTCAAAGCCAGAGAGATCTTCATTCTTTCATTTCACTCTCTGTATTCATAATGAACATCATCATCTAGTGAGCTTTTGCTCTTCTGTTCTGTGGAGGTTTCTTTCAAATAACTCTGATTATTAGACTCTGTTTTCAAGTATTGGTTTGTTTATTTCTGTATTTGAATGTAAATAACTAGAGCTTGTTTTCAGAATAATAAAGTGTTTTAACTGAATTGAATCGTGCTTCATCTTGTCTTCTGCAGGTTTTTGGGTTCTGCTGCAGATGAAGGCTGTCAGTATGTGAGAGGAATTGTGGGTAAAAACCCGTTACTCCTGAGAGAGCTGGATCTGAGTAATCGTAAGCTAGGAGACACACGAGTGAATCAGATCGCTGCTCTACTGCAGGATAAACACTGTACACTCAACACACTCCAGTGAGTATTGATAGTTTATTTACAATGTTTCATTACTTCTAATAGTAATGTTACTGTAGCTGATAATAATATCTCCTTGTTTGAGTCAGAGCAGTTTTTCCCTCAGCATCACAAAGAGCCGCTATAATGTGAAATATTACAATTAAACAGCCAATTACAGACTAACATCAAGCTTTAAACAGTTGAGTAAGTCAGTTTGATCACGAGTCAATAATTATTTACAGTTACTGTAGAGAGAGAAACATGATTTTCTTCTAGAGTTTAGAAACTCATTCGAACAAGTGATAGATTGTAAAAACAGCAGCGCTATAAACACACAGATGTCTTTCCTAACATTAACAGCTCAGTTCTGTGTAGATTAAAGATAAATGTGCATATATTGATCTGTTTGAATATATGTCTGCTGAATGTGATCATGTTTACTGATTGCTGACAAACATAACTATTCATAACTGCTTTCAATTTAATGTTTGTCTTTCACAAAATATGAAATGTCTAATTTTGGTGCAGCTTATACGGTAACTTGTAGAAATTGAAAAAAAAAAAAGACTTTACCTGATTAAAAAATATGAATTATCAATCAGAGGACAGAAGGCATGAAATATATTGTTTTTCAGCAAAGTTTTGGTCATATTGATTATTTATAGGCCCTAGAATTGTGTGTATTAATTATGATACAGTAGTCTATTTTCATAAGTAGCCATTATACTTATTGTTCAGCAGAATTTTCTGATTTCTCTTCATGGTTTTGCCGTCTTTTGTGTTAATCTGGATTATCTGATGTTAACAAAAATCGTGTGAATTTAAAACTGTATTAGTAAATGTTGAAACTGACATTAAGGTTATTAATTGCTGTACTAGTATTGTTCATCATTGGTTCATGTTAACTAATGTAGTACTCTTCACTGAATCTTTTATTATAAAAAAAGCATATTTAGTATATTTGTATATTTAGAGATTGTAAACTACACTCTAAAATGGCTCAAAATTGATTTGATGATTTTCTTGCACTAAAAATGTCAAAGTAGACCATTTAATTGTGTTATTTTCTCTATTGTTTCCACATTAATTCTCTATATTAATCTACATTGGTTAAATTCAGTTATTTGTTGACTGAGGGTGGATTCAGGTTTGGAATTGTAACTAGTGTCCTCAAATGCTCCTCTCTTGGTTTATTTGTTCATATATTACACGTTTACATTATTTTGCTTGTGTATCAGTGACTGTATGGCATTTACTCATGATGTGTTTAACTCTGATATGAAGTTAGATCTGATTGATTGTGTTTTCTCTTTCTGTCTTCAGTCTGTGTGGATGCAGTATTACAGAGAAACAGAGTCTGATCCTGACTTCAGCTCTGAAATCAAACTCATCACACCTGAGAGAACTGAACCTGAGCAGGAATCAAATAAGAAACACAGGAGTGAATCACTTATGTGACGTACTGAAGGATTCAGACTGTAAACTGGAGAGATTGAGGTCAGGAACATTCACATACAAGAATCACAATCATTCAAATCACTACAAAACACTTTATACTCAATATAAATATCTCTGGTGGTGAATGAGGAGATTACTATGTAAAGTGCTTTGAGTGCCTAGAAAATATATATAAAGGTGCTATATAAATATAATAAATTATTATTAATATCTCATGATGAGGCTGAGTTCACATTATATTTGTAGAAAGTTTTTCACCGTAGTATTTTGTGATCTTGTGAAATAAACATGATGATGATGATATCGTCTTTTTTATTTTGCACTCTTTCTACTGATGTAGGTTAGGATGCTGTTATATGACAGATGAAGCTTGTTCTGCTGTGACTTCAGCTCTGAAATCAAACCCATCACACCTGAGAGAACTGGACCTGAGCGAGAATAATCTCGGAGACTCTGGAGTGAAAAGCCTCAGTGATCTACTGATGAACACACAATGCAAGCTGCAGAAACTAGAGTTAGTATCATTATACTGTACAGCAGCTACAGTCTGATTAAACTTTACTGTTTAAAAGACAGCTGGACCTAAGTTGCATTGTTTATACTGTAGTATTGCATCTTCCAGACTTTGCTGTCATTGATCATAATCATCTAACTAGTAAATAACTGCATTTAAAGTATTTGAAACAATGTACTGATTGTCTTCATGTTGTTCTGCAGAAATATCATGAGATTGGCATCTGCTGCTACAAAGAACAAAACAATAAACATAAAAAATAGTACAAAAATAAACTAAAGAGAATAAACAACGGTTTCCAGCACACAGAACTAGTGACACGATTACAAGCAGATTATGTGAACTACAGACTATATGACAGACTATATGTCTGCTGCTGTATGTTTCATAATGTAAGACAGTAACTCATCACATGTGAAACTGATGATACTCACGTCACAAACACATCACATCAACAATAACTGCTGTGTGTTCACAGCAAACACACAATGAGAGACTGAAGATCGTTCTTAAAGAGCCGACACTGTTAGAAAGAACAAATCATATCACATTTCTGTGCAGATCATTTATCACAACGATCTACTGGAGCTCCTCAATAACATCGTTATACATCTACATTCACATTTATTCATTTAGCAGATGATTTTATCCAAAGCGACTTACAATTGAGGAATACAAGAAGCGGTTCATCATTAAGAGACAAATAAACATAAACAAAGATTCAGACATCGTTCAGATTACTACAAGCTAGAAAACAGAGGAATTACAGAAAAGTGAAATCCAAGATTTTTTTTTAAAGATTTTTTTTAAATCTGATTGATTGTGTTTTCTCTTTCTGTCTTCAGTCTGTGGGGATGCAGTATTACAGAGAAACAGAGTCTGATCCTGACTTCAGCTCTGAAATCAAACCCATCACACCTGAGAGAACTGGACGAATAATCTTGGAGACTCTGGAGTGAAAAGCCTCAGTGATCTACTGATGAACACACAATGCAAGCTGCAGAAACTAGAGTTAGTATCATTATACTGTACATCAGCTACAGTCTGATTAAACTTTACTGTTTAAAGACAGCTGGACCTAAGTTGCATTGTTTATACTGTAGTACTGCATCTTCCAGCCTTTGCTGCCATTGATCATAATCATCTTAACTAGTAAATAACTGCATTTAAAGTATTTGAATTAGGGGTCGACCGATTATCGGCCTGGCCGATTATCGGCGCCGATATTAAGCATTTTTATGATTATCAGTATCGGTCATTTTCAAAACCGATGTGCCGATATAATTATTTAATTTTGAAACGCGCTATTTGGCTCTGATGCAGCCTGTCAGAACTCACCACTCTGTGGCCTCGAGCAGTCTCCGCCCACCGCGCATCTGATTTGTTGGGAGTTTCAGTGATTATCACGCATCAGTTGTCTCTCAAAGGCAGCAGCAGATGTTGCTCAAGTTGCAATGAATCACAATCCACTACACTGAAGTTGCAAAACACCTCAATATTATCTATTTATGGTTTCCGCGATGGGAAAACGCAGACGGAATCGCGGAATCCAGTCATATAAAGGGAATTTACTGTATAACGCGGACTCACAGAGTTCGTCAAAGTTTGGATGAATTAATCAAAAGTAGGTCAGTACACTTAAATCGACTCGCGCTATGGACTAGTATCTGTAAATATTAAGCTGCAAAAAGACTTATTTAAATATGAATTCTGTATGTTCTGCGTGTCTCTGTATATGTGAATGGCACAGACACACACACACACTGAAGTGCGCGACGCTCGCGGTGTTTTCAGCATCTGCCGTCTCACTAAATGCGGACATAAATACATGACCAACATCCCCAGAACTGCTCTGAGAGTCACTTCATAAGCATTTGACCGTTTCATTTAAGTAAAACGATCGTCATATCACATACATAGGCTATACAGAAACTTAAGAGGTCCTCATGGCAACCCGTCAAAATAAAAGTTCGGTTTATCTACTACTACTACAACAACAACTTTTGTTTAAAATAATAATCACACAATACACTATGTATTCCATGTTTTAATTTTAATGGTAAACCCATTTGTTTGCCAAAAAATTGAATTTAACTCTCATTTGAATAAAAGATAACTGAAATGAATGTTTTATGGCTTCATTTGCACTGCACTGTAAATTAAAACTAATCAAAATTACTGTCACATAGGCCAAGATTAAGATACTGTCACACAGGCCAAGATTATGACGACATAAATTGTGACATTTCAATAGGCTATTGAACCAAGTGTGCCTATAACAGGCTATTAGTGTTATAGTTTAATTAAAATAGTTGTAATGAGTCAAACGCCTTACCACTACTAGCACGCACAAATCAGGCAACCAACTTGAGACGTGCGTGGGACGTTAGAGCGTGGTTGAGAGAGAACCGAATAGTTTGGAAACACATGATAGAGGTGGCAGGAAAGAGGATGGAAACGGAGAGTGTGTAAGGGAGGGGGGAAAAAAGAAAAGATACTTAAGTGTGTCGCTCGGAGTCGTTGCTCGGTTAAAGTCGCGCAGGAAAAGTCGATGGTCTTTACCTCGTCTGTCTTCACACGAGGAGGCTGAACGCTTCGCTGATGCTTCGGCGTCAGCGCTCGGACCTCTGATAAATACAGCCTAACACACTACCGTGAAAACAGCTGTGGCCGGCTTCTGATTGGCCCAGCCAATAGCCTTGTGCAAATAACTCAAGACGAAACTAACACTTCGCTAGCAAGGAGCACTGAAAATGATCCAGGTTCCTTCTTAGCCGAGGTGCAAATTATTATAATTAACAGAAAGTGCAATCAAACAACGAAACCTCAACGAAAATGCAGAATAGAAATAGAAGGAAACGAAAGTATTCCTTCCCAACAGCAGGTAAATAATTTAAACAACAGATCTATGACTAAGTATCGCAACACTTACGAGCTGCTGTCCGCCTCTTCTGGTGAATATTCGGCTTCTCCCGACTTGTAATAGCGAACAGGCAGTTTAAATACTTTTACAGTCGCTGTGGCGGCTTCTGATTGGCCCAGCCAATAGCCTTGTGCAAATAACTCAAGACGAAACTAACACTTCGCTAGCAAGGAGCACTGAAAATGATCCAGGTTCCTTCTTAGCCGAGGTGCAAATTATTATAATTAACAGAAAGTGCAATCAAACAACGAAACCTCAACGAAAATGCAGAATAGAAATAGAAGGAAACGAAAGTATTCCTTCCCAACAGCAGGTAAATAATTTAAACAACAGATCTATGACTAAGTATCGCAACACTTACGAGCTGCTGTCCGCCTCTTCTGGTGAATATTCGGCTTCTCCCGACTTGTAATAGCGAACAGGCAGTTTAAATACTTTTACAGTCGCTGTGGCGGCTTCTGATTGGCCCAGCCAATAGCCTTGTGCAAATAACTCAAGACGAAACTAACACTTCGCTAGCAAGGAGCACTGAAAATGATCCAGGTTCCTTCTTAGCCGAGGTGCAAATTATTATAATTAACAGAAAGTGCAATCAAACAACGAAACCTCAACGAAAATGCAGAATAGAAATAGAAGGAAACGAAAGTATTCCTTCCCAACAGCAGGTAAATAATTTAAACAACAGATCTATGACTAAGTATCGCAACACTTACGAGCTGCTGTCCGCCTCTTCTGGTGAATATTCGGCTTCTCCCGACTTGTAATAGCGAACAGGCAGTTTAAATACTTTTACAGTCGCTGTGGCGGCTTCTGATTGGCCCAGCCAATAGCCTTGTGCAAATAACTCAAGGCGAAACTAACACTTCGCTAGCAAGGAGCACTGAAAATGATCCAGGTTCCTTCTTAGCCGAGGTGCAAATTATTATAATTAACAGAAAGTGCAATCAAACAACGAAACCTCAACGAAAATGCAGAATAGAAATAGAAGGAAACGAAAGTATTCCTTCCCAACAGCAGGTAAATAATTTAAACAACAGATCTATGACTAAGTATCGCAACACTTACGAGCTGCTGTCCGCCTCTTCTGGTGAATATTCGGCTTCTCCCGACTTGTAATAGCGAACAGGCAGTTTAAATACTTTTACAGTCGCTGTGGCCGGCTTCTGATTGGCCCAGCCAATAGCCTTGTGCAAATAACTCAAGACGAAACTAACACTTCGCTAGCAAGGAGCACTGAAAATGATCCAGGTTCCTTCTTAGCCGAGGTGCAAATTATTATAATTAACAGAAAGTGCAATCAAACAACGAAACCTCAACGAAAATGCAGAATAGAAATAGAAGGAAACGAAAGTATTCCTTCCCAACAGCAGGTAAATAATTTAAACAACAGATCTATGACTAAGTATCGCAACACTTACGAGCTGCTGTCCGCCTCTTCTGGTGAATATTCGGCTTCTCCCGACTTGTAATAGCGAACAGGCAGTTTAAATACTTTTACAGTCGCTGTGGCCGGCTTCTGATTGGCCCAGCCAATAGCCTTGTGCAAATAACTCAAGGCGAAACTAACACTTCGCTAGCAAGGAGCACTGAAAATGATCCAGGTTCCTTCTTAGCCGAGGTGCAAATTATTATAATTAACAGAAAGTGCAATCAAACAACGAAACCTCAACGAAAATGCAGAATAGAAATAGAAGGAAACGAAAGTATTCCTTCCCAACAGCAGGTAAATAATTTAAACAACAGATCTATGACTAAGTATCGCAACACTTACGAGCTGCTGTCCGCCTCTTCTGGTGAATATTCGGCTTCTCCCGACTTGTAATAGCGAACAGGCAGTTTAAATACTTTTACAGTCGCTGTGGTCGGCTTCTGATTGGCCCAGCCAATAGCCTTGTGCAAATAACTCAAGACGAAACTAACACTTCGCTAGCAAGGAGCACTGAAAATGATCCAGGTTCCTTCTTAG
This sequence comes from Onychostoma macrolepis, assembly GCF_012432095.1. NCBI lineage: Eukaryota > Metazoa > Chordata > Actinopteri > Cypriniformes > Cyprinidae > Onychostoma > Onychostoma macrolepis. The sequence continues at coordinate 47,144,941 of NC_081155.1, forward strand.
CCGAGGTGCAAATTATTATAATTAACAGAAAGTGCAATCAAACAACGAAACCTCAACGAAAATGCAGAATAGAAATAGAAGGAAACGAAAGTATTCCTTCCCAACAGCAGGTAAATAATTTAAACAACAGATCTATGACTAAGTATCGCAACACTTACGAGCTGCTGTCCGCCTCTTCTGGTGAATATTCGCTTCTCCCGACTTGTAATAGCGAACAGGCAGTTTAAATACTTTTACAGTCGCTGTGGCGGCTTCTGATTGGCCCAGCCAATAGCCTTGTGCAAATAACTCAAGACGAAACTAACACTTCGCTAGCAAGGAGCACTGAAAATGATCCAGGTTCCTTCTTAGCCGAGGTGCAAATTATTATAATTAACAGAAAGTGCAATCAAACAACGAAACCTCAACGAAAATGCAGAATAGAAATAGAAGGAAACGAAAGTATTCCTTCCCAACAGCAGGTAAATAATTTAAACAACAGATCTATGACTAAGTATCGCAACACTTACGAGCTGCTGTCCGCCTCTTCTGGTGAATATTCGGCTTCTCCCGACTTGTAATAGCGAACAGGCAGTTTAAATACTTTTACAGTCGCTGTGGTCGGCTTCTGATTGGCCCAGCCAATAGCCTTGTGCAAATAACTCAAGACGAAACTAACACTTCGCTAGCAAGGAGCACTGAAAATGATCCAGGTTCCTTCTTAGCCGAGGTGCAAATTATTATAATTAACAGAAAGTGCAATCAAACAACGAAACCTCAACGAAAATGCAGAATAGAAATAGAAGGAAACGAAAGTATTCCTTCCCAACAGCAGGTAAATAATTTAAACAACAGATCTATGACTAAGTATCGCAACACTTACGAGCTGCTGTCCGCCTCTTCTGGTGAATATTCGCTTCTCCTCTTTCCTTCTCTGTGGGTCTCTGGAATTGTCAGTCAGCTGTCAACAAAGCTGACTTCATTTCTGCTTTTCTTTAAAATCCACGCTCAGCATCTTGGGCTTGACTGAGACCTGGATTCGTCCAGAAGACTCAGCAACCCCAGCTGCTCTCTACTAATCTCTCTTTCTCTCACACCCCCGCAAGTTGGTCGGGGTGGAGGCACTGGTCTGCTCATTTCTAACAATTGGAAATACTCAACCCGCTCTTCCCTATGCAATTACAACTCATTTGAATCTCATGCCATTACTGTATCAGCTCCGATAAAACTCCAGATCGTGGTCATTTACCGTCCCCTAGCCAAATTCTAGCCACCTTCCTAGAGGAGCTGGACGGGCTGCTGTCCTCTTCGTGGAGGATGGCACTCCACTCTAGTCTTTGGTGATTTCAACATTCACCTAGACAAGCCTTATGCTACAGACTTCCATGCACTCCTAGCTTCGCTTGATCTCAAACGCCTTACCACTACTAGCACGCACAAATCAGGCAACCAACTTGACTTAATTTACACACGCAATTGTACTGCAGATAACATTCTGGTACAACCGCTACATACTGGACCATTTCTTCATTACATTTACATTACACTTTGCTTATCCTGTGCCACCAACCCCCTACCAGTTACTTTTAGACGAAACCTGCGCTCCCTTTCTCCTTCCCATCTTTCCACTGTGGTATCCTCCTCTCTTCCTTCACCCACCCATTTCTCATCTCTGGATGTAAACGCAGCTACTGAGACTTTATGCTCTACCTTAACCTCTTGTCTAGACGACATTTGTCCTCTCTCCTCTAGGCCCGCACGGGCTGCTCCTTCCAACCCCTGGTTATCCGAGGTTCTTCGTGAACATCGGACTACACTCAGAGCGGCAGAGAGAAAATGGCGCAAATCAAACGATCTGTCGGACCTCAGTAGGTACCAGTCTATGCTCACATCCTTCTCTGCTAAAGTCCACACTGCCAAATCCTCACATTTCCGCAACAAGATCGACAGCGCTCCAGACATGCGTAATCTCTTCAGAACATTTAATTCCCTCCTTTGTCCCCTCCACCTCCTCCCTCCACCTCTATTACAGCTGATGACTTTGCCACTTTCTTTACAGACAAAACTAGATCAATCAGTGGTCAGTTTTCACCTCCACGCACACAGGACCCTCACCCTACCACATCCACTGCTAAAACTCCCATCTTTTCTTTCTGTCCACTCACTGAAGCTGAAGTATCCAAGCTTCTCCTCTCCAACCATCCTACAACATGTCCTCTTGACCCAATCCCTCACACCTTCTCCAAGCAATCTCACCCACACTCTTACCTGCACTCACACACATCATCAACACATCCCTACTCACAGGTAACTTCCCCATTGCGTTCAAGCAGGCTCGGGTAACCCCACTGCTCAAAAAACCTACATTAAACACTTCTCTTATAGAAAACTACAGACCTGTCTCTCTCCTTCCGTTCATAGCGAAAACACTTGAACGAGTTGTCTTCAACCAAGTCTCACTGTTTCTTTCACAGAACGACAAACTGGATGCTAAACAGTCAGGTTTCAGGAGGGCCATTCAACTGAGACTGCGCTTCTCTCGGTCACTGAAGCCCTGCGAATTGCAAAAGCCCATTCCAAATCATCAGTCCTCATTCTGCTGGACCTATCTGCCGCTTTTGACACTGTCAATCATCAGATACTCCTGTCCACCCTCTCATCACTGGGCATCTCTGGCATTCCACTTCGCTGGTTTGAATCCTATCTCACTGGTAGGTCTTTCAGGGTGGCCTGGGAGGTGAGGTATCCAAAGCACATACACTGGTCACTGGGGTTCCTCAGGGATCAGTTCTTGGACCCTCCTCTTCTCCACATACACTACATCACTGGGTCCCATCATACAGGCACATGGATTCTCATACCATTGCTACGCTGATGACACACAGCTCTACCTCTCTTTTCAACCAGATGATCCAACGGTAACTGCAAGGATCTCAGGTTGCCTGGCGGACATCTCGGCATGGATGAAAGAACATCACCTGCAGCTCAACCTGGCAAAGACTGAGCTTCTTGTCCTCCCTGCCACTCCGACTCTACAGCATGACTTCACGATCCAGTTAGGTTCATCAACAATAACCCCATCAACTTCGGTCAGAAATCTTGGTGTAATCTTTGATGATCAGCTGACCTTCAAAGACCACATTACAAAAACTGCTCGATCTTGCAGGTTTGCACTATATAACATCAGAAAGATCAGGCCCTTTCTGACAGAGCATGCTGCACAACTTCTTGTCCAGGCCCTTGTCATTTCTAGGCTGGACTATTGCAATGCTCTTCTGGCTGGACTTCCGTCTAATACAGTCAAACCTCTACAAATGATTCAGAATGCAGCGGCACGACTGGTCTTCAACGAGCCCAAAAGAGCCCATGTTACACCTCTCTTTATCTCCCTGCACTGGCTACCAATCACGGCTCGCATCAAGTTCAAGACACTGATGCTTGCATATAGAACAACCACTGGCTCAGCACCCGTTTACTTGCACTCTCTATTAACAAACTACATCCCCTCCAGAAATCTGAGATCTGCTAGTGAGCGACGCCTCGTGATACCATCACAGAGAGGCGCAAAATCACTCTCTAGATCATTCTCATTCACCATTCCTGGCTGGTGGAACGATCTTCCCACCTCTATCCGGAATGCTGGATCCCTGTCAATCTTCAAGCAACAACTGAAAACTCATCTCTTTCGACAGCACTTGACTTCATCCTAAACTTAAAAAAAAAAAAAAAAAAAAAAATTATCTTTACTTATTCCTTCCTTTGGTAGTTTGTATTTATTTGAACAATGTCTGAGACTTGGTGTTGCAAGCACTTCGTATGTCTGATTGCCTCTTCAAGATTAATCGCTCGATGTATTCCCCAATTGTAAGTCGCTTTGGATAAAAGCGTCTGCTAAATGACTAAATGTAAATGTAAATGTAAATGTAGTTGCAGTCTTCTTCACAACTTCTACAATGGAGCTATGAAGACAATTAAATTATTTACACTTTTATATTATAATTATGAGAGGTTATGCTATTCCACATACATTTCTAACATGTAAATTATTGAAGCCAAATACTTACATTTCCCCAAGCTGTTTAGCTGTAGTACAGTATTCATAGGCTTAATCATGAAGCGTGCAGTGGCCCCACTTTTAACTCTCTCTTTATATTACCCTTATTGTAGATGGATGCATGGAGGATGACAAGAGTAAGAAGTGCAATCAACACCAGGGAAGGCAGTTTTTGTCAGAGCCCTTGTTATTCTTAATTTTGACATTAATTTTCATTTTTACATTAGACATAATATATCGGTTAAAAATATCGGTTATCGGTCCACTTGGTCTGTAATAACCGGTATCGGCATCGGCCCTGAAAAACACATATCGGTCGACCCCTAATTTGAATACATATATTTATTGTGAGATGATCTCTTCCTCTGTTTGTCTCTTTCTAGTCTTTATAACTGTGGCATTACAGATGTTTCTTCTTTAGCTCAGTCTTTGAGAAACACAAAAGCGCTGCAGTTTCTAAAAGAGCTTGATCTGAGATGTAATAAGATTGGAGACTCGAAGCAGCGGCTCATTGATGTGATACGAGACTCAAACTGTAAACTGAGGTGAGAAAACATCACTCTGATATTAAAGAGATCTTCAGTTACTGCTGATATGAACAAATACATTGTCAAATATTAGTGAAAGCAGATCCTCAGATTATCATCAAGCTTTACTGCAGCAGAGGGTTATTGTGTCAGAATGAAATGTAAAGATGATTAAATGTTGAACACAAAGGAGGAAAGAGAACAAAAGCACACTGTCACAGCTTTATACAGCAATACCTGCTTTATTAATAACATCAGTAATAGTGAATCATTTCAGTCTGAAAACAGATTTGATCAGATTGTAGGAAAACGCTGTGAAATCAGAGCAGATTCCAGCATCACATGATCAACGTCTCTGTGTTTTTACTTTCACCAGCAACACGTCATTTTACTTTACACTTACTTTACTTTCAGTTCTTTACTAAGACCAACACAAACATGTTTAAACTAGACGACAAACGCCTTTAACTACTGGAACATTTAACTAAAGGTTTTGATTTACAGCAAAATCACATTTGTATTTGTTCCGTGTCGTTTATTATATATGATGTACAATCATTAGCATGTGTTTCTCTTTATATCGACTCAATAGGAGTCACACAAACAGACAAACAGATATTATATATAACAATTAATATTCTAAATGTATATAAAATATATATTGTTTAGAAATAACTATCATGTAAGTTCTTTCTCTTCTGTTCCACCTTACAGAGTAGATGATCAATCTCCAACAGTCCCTGAGAGAGTCGCTGAGAGAGTTCAGTCATTTATAAAAGCTGTATATCATCGTTAGAGATGATGATGAGAGGAGCAGTGAACATCAGGTGAGGATCCACAGAAGAGCTTCATCTCTGTGTCTATGAGCAGAAATAAATGTGATGCATGCAGCTGAAGAGACTCTTTACACTGAAATAATGCAGCATGTGTGTTAGAAACATGATATTGAATGATTAGTGTTGCTTTAGTATTCAATGATCATTTAGTTTTATTTAAAGGTGGAACAGAGGAAGAAGCGGATGAGCTTTTAATATAACTCTGATTGTATTCGTCTGAAAGAAGAAAGTTCAATACAGCTAGGATGGCTTGAGGGCGAGTAAATCATGGACTAATTTTCATTTTTGGTGAACTATCCCTTTAAAACCATCTCTTACCTTGGTGCTCTGACTGGGTTGTTTCTTAGTCGCCTGCTTCGCTTTCTTGGCCTCTTTAGCAGCCCTGAAACATCAGATCAAACACAGTTGCAGGACAGTGACGCTCCAGGGTCAGATCTGATGTCAAACATGCAGCACAAACTTGTAATAAGAGAAGTTAACTGTGCAAAACCAGTTGCATAACCACAAAGATACACATACTAACAAAAACACACATTTGAACATCTATGACTACTAGGGTTGGGTACCGAACTGAACTGAGCTGGATGATGACGTCACTGAACATGACACACACAATTTGTGTCAAAGTCATCACAAACATGGCTAAATAGCATCTAGAGGAATGATGATAATTGGTATTTCATGTTTCTGGTTGTGCCAGGCAGACTACAAGAAGAACTGGTGTTGCAGCTGAGACAGGCACAAAACAGACTACTAACTTCTGCCTGTTTAGGACCTCTATCAGAAGCACCAGAAGAAGAAGATGACGTACCGTTCACTGTCAAATAAGAACACATACATGTAGACTAACACCAAACGTAATCGCAATTTATTTTGTAACGATCGGCCTTATCCTCCGAATTACATAGATTTAAAACGGGGCCAGATTAAACTGTGTGAGGGCTTTGAGTGTTTACAACAATGTTACAAGTGAAAATCAAATATGTATTTACAATATTCACAGGGGAGCTAAAACAACACAGTAAAACTAGAAATCTTAGGCTGTTAAAAGCACAGAGTCTTTTAGTTCCATACCATTAAAACAGTCCTTAAGAATCCCAGCGTGCTGTAAGTCCCAATGTGAATGTGAGAAGAGTCCACCGGTGTATATACAATACAAAGAGAGCGATAATCCAATAAAGTGAGATTCTGGAACGGTAAATACACAAAGATAACTCCTCAATCCAGCCTTTGGTCAATGACTCTGTCTGTCTGTCATGCTGCCTCCTTTATGCTGTTCAGTTCCTATTTCCTGTCATGTGATCAGTCACATGACAAGCAGACCCAGACTCATTTAAAGACATACACACAGAGGAATAAAATGGCTAAGACAACATGAAAACCTATTAAAACTCAAATATACATAAAACCATCATAATATATTGAGCAGGTTAAACATGTGTCCTGTGTGACAGTGTCACAGTTTTCTCCTCGTCACTAAAAGATATCTGAATAAACATTTTAAAACTTAACATTGGTGCATGGCTTGAATTACAATGAATGCTTTGTTCGTTGTCTGAGGTTGTAGTTAGTGAATAGCGCAGGCTATTTTCTCTTATCAGAACTGCGGGGGTCATGACCCCTGTCCCCTGCGTCAACAGCTGCCCTGTCAGAGATCCAGTCTGATTCACCTTCAGTCGTCTCTGAATTTGTCTTCATTAAACTTGCTCTTATTGATCTGTCTGTTGAGTCGAGCTAACATGTTCTTTGTGTGAAATGAGTTTTTGAAGGCATGAGTGTCATTTTCATGTCAGTAGCTCCTGTTTTCACCTCATTCATTGTGCTGCTGTCTTCAGATCACTGTAAACTGACACTTAAAGCTCATTCAATGGCTGTGAGCTGAGACAAACTACAGCTTCACCATCAGTCTCTCAACAGCACTTCATTATAGTCTGATCGTAATGATCTCTGGAAGGAAGGACCCAAAAGCAGAAGAACGCTTAACTCCAGTTTACTGAAGCACAATAATAAACACAGCACCAGCCAAACGGCTCCAGACCAGTTCTGGACCAGAGACAGGAGAACGGTCAGAGTCTGGGGAAGTCCACCAGCAACCAAATTAATAGAAACGATTGATTCTTAATACTGTGTTATTATCTGTCTGTTATTATCAGTCTACTAATAGAGTGGAAAATAAATCTGCAGTTTCTCAAGATCAGCGCTAGACTTCATCACATCATGTGAAGTGTATTCATGACCATCAGTAATGATCAACAGGGAACTTTATGTTGCTGCTGGAATAAATGAACTTGAAGAGTGTTAGTGAAGATAACAGAGAAGATAAACAGATGGCATGCTGCTTAAAACAGCTGGATATAATTAATAAGGTGTAGCTATATAAGACAATGCAATAATAATTCCCTTTGCAAAACCAGGAGAATATTGTTCAGTAGCTGATGTTATAGAGCTGTTGCTGTCAGATAATGTTGATGTAAAGAACATCATTTTCAAACAGCAGAAGCATAATAATACAGGTTTATGAGATCAGAATCAGGAAACAGAAACTGATACAAACAGGAGCATCTTAGATAATAATCCAGAAACAGGGACAATAAAACTGCAGTGTTCAAACCAGATTTTAAACATTTAGAGATATACTGTAAATGATAACTTCTCGCTCCAGTCCAGCAGGTGTCGCTGTGAAGCTGTTCATCTGTTCGAGAACCACCAGAGAAACCCAGAAGAAGACGAAAACGAAACCAAAACCAAAACATGAAATCGACCGACGCCACAAACAACAGTGAAGGACAGAAACAATAGTGCTTCGAATATTTCTAAATTCTCTTCCTAGAGCTCAAGACTGCAGGTATATTTCAGTTCTTCTCTGTTATTAGGGCGGATGAAATACTGTCAGTGTAACGTTAAGCGTGATTTAAATGTGAAGTTACAGGACTGTTCTTATTCTGTAAGTTTATCACAGGCTACTAACGTTACTCAGAAGAACCTGTCAGAAAATACTGTTAAAACAAAGATTTCTGGGAAGGGGTTTTAAAAATCTAACTATTCTGACGTTTTTTTTTTTTCGTTTTTTTTTCACCCGTTTCTGTTTCATTTTAGGCTGTTAAATAATAAACTTCAATACAACAAGGAACGAACTAGGTTAGTTTTAAGCGCAGTATATCTATGTCCTGAACTTATAATTAGAGTCATGTGTGATTAGAGGATCTGAAATGATTCAGAACTGTTTACGTTACTCCGTGGATCATCATACCGACCGGTAAACACAGGAGGCGGCGCAGGGAACGCAGGCAAGAGCGGGGCTTCAGGGCTGGCCTGCTAACAAGACTAAAGACATCAGCCCATAATCCTGCTCTGCCCAGCATCTTCCTCACACTGATTATAATCTATAAATTCATCTGTCTAATAATGTCTAAAAATATAATAATTATGTCTACTAAGCTCTGATAATGTATGGAATATTATATTAACAGAATATCCATATTTTAATAAAACAATAGGCCTATACCTTCAAGCACAGATGTGTCTGTCACTTTAAAAACATGAACATTCTGTCATAATTCACCCAGGTGTTTATAAACCTGCATAAAGTTCTTTCTTCTGTTGAACACAAAAGAAGATACTCTGAAGAATGTGGTAACTAAACAGCTGCTGGTCCTCAGTAACTTCAAAAAATACTATCAGAGTCATCGGGGACCAGAAACTCTTTGGTTACCCACATTCTTCAAAGTATCTTCTTTTATGTTCAACAGCAGAAATAAATTATTACAGGTTTAGAACAACTTGTGGGTTTGTAAACGATGACAAATTTTTTATTTTTGGGTGAACTGTCCCTTTAATACAGTCATACAGTCCACTGTAAGCAAACTCTTCCCTGCAAACTGCGTGTTCATCATTAGTTACTGGACAGAGCCACTGATAACTTTCTCGTTCAGCGCTACATCTGGAGAGTCTTGTTTTCAGAGGGCAGATGTGAGCTGTAGATGTTTTAAACCGCGCACGCCGAAGAGCTGCGGGACCTCTGTCTGCTCCGGAGGCCTACACCATCACCGACCCCACTACTGCATCTCGCCCACAGCGGAGGCGCCACAAGCGGTGTGAGAGGAAGCAGAAGAGGGTAAGCGCTGAGGTATCCGGGCTAGGCTAGCGGCTAACCCACACAAGCCAGCTATCCCCACCATCGCACTGGCGAACGACGCTCTTTGGACAATAAACTGGACTACATCCGACTGCTTCGCTCTGCTCAAAGGACTGTAAGAGACTGTTGTGTTTTTGTGTTTACGGAAACATGGCTTAACAACAGCGTACCGGACTGCGCCATTCAGCTCAATCAGCTAACATGCTATCGAGCAGACAGAGCTCTCGTCGAGGGAGGTAAGAGACGGGCGGCGGGCTCTGTGTTTACATCAATGATGTATGGTGCCGACGCTGTTGTGGTCTGCAAACACTGCTCACCCTGGTGGAGTTTATGATTATCAAGTGCCGGCCGTTCTATCTACAGCCATACTGCTCGTTGCTGTATACATCCCTCCCAGCTCCATCAACAACAACAGGAGTGAGGCACTAAACGATCTGTACCAGCTCATCAGTGAGCAGCAGACAGCCAACCCAGATGCTTTTCTAATCTTGGCTGGGGATTTCAACCACGCAGACTTAAGGAGCGTGTTTCCAAAATTCACCAACACATAGACTTTCCTACAAGGGGAAAAATACCCTGGACTTTGTTTACACCACCCAGAGAGGAGCTTACAAGGCCCTTGCCCTCCCCACCTCGGAGCCTCAGACCACATCACTGTCATGCTAATGCCTGCATACAGACCACTCGTAAAAGCCATCAAACCAGTACACAAACAGATAAAAGTGTGGCCTGAAGGGTCGTCAGAGGCACTTCAAGACTGTTTTGACACCACTGACTGGGATATGTTTAAGCAGGCTGCCACAAACAACAATACTACAGACCTTCAAGAGTACTCGGAGACCGTCACTGCCTACATCACCAAGTGCATTGATGATGTAACGGTCACAAAGACTATCACTGTCTGGGCCAACCAGAAGCCGTGGCTGACAGGGAGGTCTACAGACTTCTGAGGCTTGAACGTTGCCTTTAGAGCTGGAGACGAGGAGGGCCTGAAGACAGCTAGGGCCAACCTATCTCGCGGCATCAGAGAGGCCAAGAGACAGTACTCAGGAGGATAGCTCATCGCTCAGCGACAGCAGGGACACTCGGAGCCTGTGGCAGGGGATTCAGACCATTACGGAATACAAGCCCCCACCACGGACCTGTGACAACACCATCCCACTGCTGAACGAGCTGAATGCCTTCTTTGCTCGCTTTGAGGCACAAAACAGCACCACTGCACAGAGGACTCCACCTCCTCCCGGCGACCAGGTGATGACGCTGTCCCCGGACAGCGTGAGGAGATCCTCAGCAGGATCAATGCACGCAAAGCTCCGGGTCCTGACAACATTCCTGGGCGTGTACTGAGAGACTGTGCAGTGGAACTCACTGATGTCTTCACAGACATTTTCAACATCTCGCTGAGTCAGGCTGTTGTCCCCACATGCTTCAAAGCTACCACCATCATTCCAGTCCCGAAGAAGTCATCTCCATCCTGTTTCAATGACTACCGTCCAGTAGCACTCACTCCCATTCTCATGAAGTGCTTTGAACGACTAGTCATGCAACACATCAAGTCTGTCCTCCCCCCCTCCCTGGACCCATTCCAGTTTGCATACCGGCCCAACCGCTCGACCGATGATGCCATCGCCACTGCCCTCCACCCAGCACTCACACATCTGGACAAAAAAGATACGTATGTCAGATTGCTGTTCATAGACTTCAGTTCAGCATTCAACACTATCATCCCAAATCAGCTCATTCATAAATTGGCCCAGCTGGGGCTCAGCACGTCACTGTGCAACTGGCTGTTGGACTTTCTGACCGGGAGACCTCAGGCAGTACGGGTCGGCAGTAACACATCCAACACCATCACACTGAACACAGGGGCCCCCCAAGGATGTGTGCTGAGCCCCCTCCTCTTCACTCTGCTGACCCACGACTGCACACCATCGCACAACTCCAACCTCTTCATTAAGTTTTGGATGACACGACTGTGGTGGGTCTCATTAGTAACAGAGATGAGACAAATTACAGGAGTGAGGTGAGCCGCCTGGCCGGGTGGTGCAGTGACAACAATCTCTCTCTGAATGTGGAGAAGACGAAGGAGATTGTTGTTGACTTCAGGAGAATGCACTCTCTGCATGCTCCTCTGACCATCAATGGTGCGACCGTGGAGAGAGTGAGCAGCACCAAGTTCCTGGGTGTACACATCACAGAGGACCTCTCCTGGACCAACAACACTGCAGCACTGGCCAAGAAAGCACAACAACGTCTCTACTTCCTCCAGAACTCAGAAGAGCCAGAGCCCTGGCCCCCATCATGTGCACCTTCTACAGAGGCACCATCGAGAGCATCCTGACTAGCTGCATCACTGTGTGGTATGGCGCCTGCAACGCGTCCTGCCGCAAGTCCTTCAACGGATAGTGAGAGCAGCTGAGAAGATCGTTGGTGTCTCTCCCTCCCTCCAGGACATCTACAGCACCCGTCTCACCCGCAAAGCTCTCTGCATTGCAGGCGATCCCACCCACCCGACACACAACTTCTTCAGTCTGCTACCATCAGGGAGGAGACTGCGGAGTCTCCAGGCCAGGACCAACAGACTGAAAGACAGCTTCATCCATCAGGCTGTCAGGAAGCTGAACTCCCTCCGTCCTTGCCCCCTCCCTCTCTTACCCCACGCACTACTGAACTCTGACCCCCCCCACCACCCACATCCACACACACACACACAAACACTGTGATCAGCACCAGTCACTTTGTACAAGCATTGGACTGACCTCATTCAGCTACCTCTTCTGTCAGTCTGAAAAAGAAGCACTACCATTTATAGTCTGCACTGTTTGTTTGTTTGTCTGTCTCACTGGTTTGCACTCTATTTACCATGTGCCTTATGCCACTTTATCCATTTCATATTATTTTATTTTCATTTTTATTTTTATTCTACATGTCCTTATTTGTATATTTGTAATAATTGCATTTTGTGGTTGTGTATGTGTATATGTGTATATATATATTTGATTTGTACTTATCTGTATTTATGCGGTCTACTGTTAGTACTTAGTGTTATCTGTATGCACCAGGGAGTAAGAGAGTAACGAAATTTCAGTTCTCTGTATGTATGTACGGTACATGTGGCAGAATTGACAATAAAACAGACTTTGACTTGACTTTGACTATAAATGATAACTTCTCGCTCCAGTCCAGCAGGTGTCGCTGTGAAGCTGTTCATCTGTTCGAGAACCACCAGAGAAACCCAGAAGAAGACGAAAATGAAACCAAAACCAAAACATGAAATCGTCCGACGCCACAAACAACAACAACAGTAAAGGACAGAAACAATAGTGCTTCAAATATTTTTGAATTCTCTTCCTAGAGCTCAGGACTGCAGGTACATTTCAGTTCTTCTCTGTTATTAGGGCGGATGAAATACTGTCAGTGTAACGTTAAGCGGGATTTAAATGTGAAGTTACAGGACTGTTCTTATTCCGGAAGTTTATCACAGGCTACTAACATTACTCAGAAGAACCTGTCAGAAAATACTGTTAAAACAAAGATTTCTGGGAAGGGGTTTTAAAAATACAACGTTCCTGACGTTTTGTTTTTCACCCGTTTCTGTTTCATTTTAGGCTGTTAAATAATAAACTTCAATACAACAAGGAACGAACTAGGTTAGTTTTAAGCGCAGTATATCTATGTCTTGAACTTATAATTAGAGTCATGTGTGATTAGAGGATTTGAAATGATTCAGAACTGTTTATGTTACTCCGTGGATCATCATACCGGCCGGTAAACACAGGAGGCGGCGCAGGGGCTTCAGGGCTGGCCTGTTAACAAGACTAAAGACATCAGCCCATAATCCTGCTCTGCTCAGCATCTTCCTCACACACGCGGGGTCACTCAGCAACAAAACAGACAAATTGGATTTGCAGCTATCGCGCAACAGCGCACCGGGACAGAGACCGCGGCTCCGGTAAGAGCACAGGCGGGGGCAGATTATTTACTCTAATGAGGATAAGTGTGTACAGACGCCACCGTCACAGACAAACACTGCTCTTAGAGTATATAACGATAAGATATATAACGCTCTTTTACTTGCCGCGGGCATTTCGCCAACACAAAATCAGCACATATTAATATTGTTATTTTATTTCTGTATCATTGTTTACACACTGTGCACTTTCAATATGAGAGCAAAAAATTTGTTGTACAACGATAATAAAAAGCTATTGTATTTTATGCTACATGGTGATATTTGTCTGTAACTCAGTGTATTTTCTGAAGTGATTCAGTATGACTCGGTTCTTGTTGATGTTCTTGAATAAGTGTGATGTTGTTGATCTGAACAGCTGATTGTTTTCACAGCCAGTGCTGATCAGTTCAGCTTCAGTATGTCAGAGGACTCTCCGTCTGAGATCCGTCTCTCACAGAAACACAGGTAACACTGAGTCTGCTTCACACAATCATCTTAAACACTGCTGGAGTCAGAGATTTCACCTGTGAACAACAAAACCTTAACAAACTTGTTTTATATCTACAAATGCTTTGCAGAACTTCAGAGCTTCATAACTTCCTAATTAAAAAATACCATAAAAATATTTGAAAATTCAATAGATGATAATCATGTGAGACCTGAAAATCAAATCATTTATTTTACAGTCCACATCAGTGATTTTGGTTTTTAGATCATAAATTTATTGTCGGACATTAAAAAATGACTGCACACTTAAGTTAAAGGGCTCATATGGTTTTTAATGTTTTTCTTTTCCTTTAGTGTGTAATGTATCTGTTTGTGTAAGATCTTCAGAGTTAAAGCAAGTCTCCTGCAGTGGTTTATTCTGTCTAACAGAGAACACTGATGCAGACCTGCCTAACATGCCTTGATTGAAGTCACTTTCACAAATGTCTGCATCACAATGTGAAATATTAGCGTAATGCTGCTCAAAAGTAAACGCAGAGAGAAGACGAGGCTTCAGTGAGTTGTGGTGTTGTGGAGACGCTGTGTGTTTGGATGCGAAAGCAAACCCGCTTTGTTTGAATCAGATTTATTTGATTTATTTATCAGATTTATTTGAGCCGTACAACACAAAGGTCAGCTTGTGTGCAGCTGCTGTGCATTTTCTCCCAGCTTCCTTTGTACAACATGAGCTACAGGATACACAGCCTAATAAATTAGAAATACACGTCTGAGTATGTTTCTTAAACTGTATTTCATGCTGGCGCTTCAGGACATAAAGCTGTTACAGTGAAGAAGAAAATGATAACTTCAGTAGATTGTATGTGAAAGATAAGAGAGTAAATCTCACCACTGTGAAAGGTTCTGCTCAGACTCGGATACGGTAATTATTACGACGAGATTATTATTCTTACTGTTACACCCAATAAACAAACTCATCAACATTTAAAATAGCATCATATGATCCTTTAATAGCAGTATGCTAACAGAACTGTGTAGCGCTGACCTTTCTGCTCTCCATCTCAGTCAAAAAAGAAAATGTTCTCTTCAGTTAGATCAGTCTAATGTTTGTAGAAATCAGCTGCAAATGTATTTAATCTCTGCAAAGGTTTCTGTGAGGAGTTGCCAGTATAAAGCACTGTAGTAAAGTTTCTCTTCTCTCTTTGTGTCATTAGTGTAAGATCCGGCTCACATGTGTCTGTGAAGAGTGACCGGTCAAAGGATGATATCATGCCGAACTTCAGTGAAGAACCATCACGGACCAAACGGTATTTCATGTGTCTCTTATTTTTGTTTACACATAGACTGTGTTAGGAAGTGTATCAATAAACAACTATCATAGAACTTTATAGTTCATAAATTTATCACAATAGGCCTTTTTCACAGTCCACGTTCAATAACCGGAAGCTTCGATTAGTTGTGTAAAATACAGTAACTTCTGCTGTAGCCTGTATGAATGGTGCCTGTAGCACGGGGTTGTTGTGATTTATTAATGAACAATTCATCATAGATGTTTTAATTAAACATGTTCACCACAGTTTTCAGTCATTAATCGGGTATGAAGAAACCAGGAAAAATGTTCTCATGATATTCCGACGCGGAATGGGAGCGCATAGGTGTATGTATGCACAATACTTCAGAGACAGACCAGCTTTTTACTTAAAAAATGCAAGAATAGCATACAAACAACATCACATTAAAGAGCAATAAAATCAGACAAGCTTATACATCTTATAAAACATTAACCACAAATAAAAACTGTACATATTAAAGAAAATTTAAATGAAAGTAATATTGCTTTCGTGCACTTACTTTACTTTCCGATAGGCTACAATCATCACGTATTAGATCAAATTGGAGTTGTTCAAATATATTCATATTTTTCATCCCAGAATTATTCAAAAATAACTGGTTTTACCATCTTAAACATGACACATCATCCGGGTTTGAGCGCAGTGATTGAATAGCATTATGTAGATAAGATTGGAGATGAACCATAGTAAACACTGCACAATAATAAAACAATAACATTAAAAATCAAATTAAAACAGTCTGAGTATTTCTCCAGCAGTAACGTGAGCAGCCGAGGGTAGATTCTCATATCTCACTGTCGCGACACCGACAACGCTTACAAACGGCTTCGCTTACAGAACGTTTCACGTTAAAATGGACTACACATATGGTAGGGTATCATGTGTTAAACAGATTCTTTTAACTGAGAATCTGCCCACCGCTGCTTATGTTACTGCTGGAGAAATACTCAGAATATACAGTGTTTTAATTTTAATTTTTAATTAGGCTAATTAATTAATTAATTAATTAATTAATTAATTAATTAATTAATTAATTAATTAATTAATTAATTAATTAATTAATTAATTAATTAATTAATTAATTAATTAATTAATTAATTAATTAATTAATTAATTAATTAATTAATTAATTAATTAATTAATTAATTAATTAATTAATTAATTAATTAATTAATTAATTAATTAATTAATTAATTAATTAATTAATTAATTAATTAATTAATTAATTAATTAATTAATTAATTAATTAATTAATTAATTAATTAATTAATTAATTAATTAATTAATTAATTAATTAATTAATTAATTAATTAATTAATTAATTAATTAATTAATTAATTAATTAATTAATTAATTAATTAATTAATTAATTAATTAATTAATTAATTAATTAATTAATTAATTAATTAATTAATTAATTAATTAATTAATTAATTAATTAATTAATTAATTAATTAATTAATTAATTAATTAATTAATTAATTAATTAATTAATTAATTAATTAATTAATTAATTAATTAATTAATTAATTAATTAATTAATTAATTAATTAATTAATTAATTAATTAATTAATTAATTAATTAATTAATTAATTAATTAATTAATTAATTAATTAATTAATTAATTAATTAATTAATTAATTAATTAATTAATTAATTAATTAATTAATTAATTAATTAATTAATTAATTAATTAATTAATTAATTAATTAATTAATTAATTAATTAATTAATTAATTAATTAATTAATTAATTAATTAATTAATTAATTAATTAATTAATTAATTAATTAATTAATTAATTAATTAATTAATTAATTAATTAATTAATTAATTAATTAATTAATTAATTAATTAATTAATTAATTAATTAATTAATTAATTAATTAATTAATTAATTAATTAATTAATTAATTAATTAATTAATTAATTAATTAATTAATTAATTAATTAATTAATTAATTAATTAATTAATTAATTAATTAATTAATTAATTAATTAATTAATTAATTAATTAATTAATTAATTAATTAATTAATTAATTAATTAATTAATTAATTAATTAATTAATTAATTAATTAATTAATTAATTAATTAATTAATTAATTAATTAATTAATTAATTAATTAATTAATTAATTAATTAATTAATTAATTAATTAATTAATTAATTAATTAATTAATTAATTAATTAATTAATTAATTAATTAATTAATTAATTAATTAATTAATTAATTAATTAATTAATTAATTAATTAATTAATTAATTAATTAATTAATTAATTAATTAATTAATTAATTAATTAATTAATTAATTAATTAATTAATTAATTAATTAATTAATTAATTAATTAATTAATTAATTAATTAATTAATTAATTAATTAATTAATTAATTAATTAATTAATTAATTAATTAATTAATTAATTAATTAATTAATTAATTAATTAATTAATTAATAAATCACAACAACCCCGTGCTACAGGCACCATTCATACAGGCTACAGCTGAAGTTATTTTACACAACTACTCGAAGCTTCCGGTCTTTGAACGCGGACTGTGAAAAGGCCCATATTGTTTTCTCTTTGCTAAAAAGTTTACAGGACATTCTGGTAATATTTTTTCCTAGAAATGCAATATTTTGTTTTATTTTATTTATTGATTTGTTTTATTTACTATCAGGCTTCAGTATGAAACAGTAGATCCAGATTTCCAGACTCACAGGAACCACAAGAATTTTACAGACAATCTCCAGCAGATCTTCCAGGTGATAAAACACAATTTATAACATTATATTTATAAGAGAATAAGAGTGTGACAGAAATTGTTTTTCTAATTCTTCTTGACCTGAGAACTGATAAAATAAAAATTAACCCTATTTTTATTCATATTGACAATTAATTAACGTTTGTCTCAACTTTTTATGTTTTTTATGTATATATTGTTTTATTATTGAATAAATAGTTTTGACCAAATATGGACGGAGATTTCTTCTAACATTGATTTTTGTCATATTTTGTAGGATCTTGAGAGCAAAATAATCACATTTCTAAAGAATGAGATGGAAAAGTTTAAGAAAATATTACAAAAAGAGAACACACAATGCTTTGTGAAGGACTTTAATGAGAACAGAACTAGTATCAAAGAAGCAGCTCTTGATCTCTCGCTCTGCTTCCTGAGAGAGATGAAGCAAGATGAAGCTGCTGATGCTCTAGAAGGTAAGAGACCCACTGTCTGTCAGATTGTCACTTATAGATGTCAAAGAGAAAAATAAGATTAAATATATCTGTATTGTTGTCATTTCTGTGTTTAGATGAGCTGTTGTTCATTCATCAGCTGAAATGTAGCTTAAAGAAGAAGTACCAATGTGTGTTTGAAGGAATCACAAAGCAAGGTGACTCCACACTTCTGAAGAACATCTACACAGATCTCTATATCACTCAGGGTTGTAGTGAACAGGTCAATACTGAACATGAGGTCAGACAGATTGAAGTTGCTTCCAGACGTCATGAATCACAAGAAATACAGGTTGAATGCAACAATTTGTTTGAAGCACCTGAACAAGACAAGCAGATCAGAACTGTGCTGACAAAAGGAGTTGCTGGCATCGGAAAATCAGTCTCTGTGCAAAAGTTTGTTCTGGATTGGGCCGAAGGAAAAGAAAATCAGGATATCAGCTTCATATTTCCTCTTCCATTCAGAGAAATGAACTTAAAGGAGACAGAAAACCAAAGTCTGATGGACCTTATAACTCAGTTTCTTCCAGAGACAGAAGGACTGAACCTTACAAGAAGGAATCAATTCAAAGTCTTGTTCATTCTTGATGGTTTGGATGAATGTCGTCTTCCTCTAGACTTTGCTGGTAATGAGACGTGGTCAGATGTATGGTCACCAGCGTCTCTGGATGTTCTCCTGACGAACCTCATCAAGGGAAATCTGCTTCCTTCTGCTCTCATCTGGATCACCACCAGACCAGCCGCTGCCAGTAAGATTCCTCCTGACTGTATCGACCGGCTGACAGAGATACGAGGATTCAGTGATGCACAGAAGGAGGAGTACTTCAGAAAAAGATTCACAGATGAGGATCAGGCCAGAGAAATCACTGATCATGTTAAACAATCAAAGAGTCTCTTCATCATGTGCCACATCCCAGTCTTCTGCTGGATTTCAGCCACTGTTCTCCAGAACATTTTGGAGCAGAAAAGAAATAATGATGTGAAAAGCAATCAGGCTGATGATGCCTCCAAAACACTGCAGGAATCAAACACTGAAGACACTCCCAAGACTCTGACACAAATGTACACACACTTTCTCCGCTTTCAGATCCAGCAGAGCAGAAGAAAGTATGGTGGAGAATACACACCAGATGTTTCCTGGGATAAAGATGCCATGCTTTCACTGGGGAAACTGGCCTTTCAACAGCTGCAAAGAAACAATGTGATCTTCTATGACACAGACCTGGAAGCCTGTGGTATTGATGTCTATAAGGCATCAGTGTATTCAGGCATGTGTACCCAGATCTTTAAGGAGGAAACAGGGATCAATGTTGGTACCATGTACTGCTTTGTCCACTTGAGCATTCAAGAGTTTATTGCAGCCCTTTATGCACATCTGTTTCTAGACATCAACAAGAAAAGTGTGTTTGATCATGAGTCTACAGAACAGAAAAATAAGAATAAAACAATGATTGATTTGCTCAAGACTGCAGTGGACAAGGCACTTGAGAGTAACAATGGACACCTGGACCTTTTCCTTCGATTCCTCCTCGGTTTGTCACTCCAGTCCAATCGTCGACTCTTAAGAGGTCTGTTGACACAGCAAGACAGCAGTGACCAGAGCAATGAGGAAATAGTTCAGTACATCAAGCAGAAATTAGAAGCTGATCTGTCTCCAGAGAGATCCATCAATCTGTTCTACTGTCTGAATGAACTGAACGATCAAACTCTGGTGAACGAGATTCAGACCCACCTCAGCAAAGGAAGTCTCTCATCTGCTGACCTTTCACCTGCCCAGTGGTCTGCTTTGACCTTTGTGTTGTTGACCTCAGAGGAGGAGCTGGAGGAGTTTGAGCTTCAGAAATTCAAGAAATCAGACGAGTGTCTCATTCGACTATCAGCAGTCATCAAAACCTCCAAAAGAGCTCTGTAAGTCAAACATTACTAACTGTTCAAATGTTTGGAGTGAATATCAACTAGTAATCAGCTACCTGACCTTGTTAATATTATTTCAGTAACTTGCTAACCTATTATTTTGATGTAGTATAAGCCAGGGGTCTGCATGACAACCTACAGCATTTATAACATCATGTTTTATTTAGTTTTGATTGTTCAATCAATCAATCAAAACTTTATTAACCCTCTGGGGTCTAAGGTCATTTTGGGGCCCTTGAGATGTTTTGACATGCCCTGATATTTGTGCTTATTTCAGCTACTTAAAACATACTATTGACCAACATGTAATTTTTTTTGTATTCAGCACAAACTGTGCTACAATAATATGTGACCAAGATGGATGTACATGTTTGCATTTTTTAGAAAAAAAATATTATGCGTGGTTTGTAAGTTTTGGGGAAAAAAATGTAGCTGAAATAAGGCCATAAAACCCACACTAAATAGTCCTGAACAAGACTTTTGTGTAATCAGTCTTGTAGGCTAGAATATTTACTTCAAAATTATGTGAAAATCATTCTGCTTACTCATTCACAGAAAACAATATATTGATTTAAAATTTTCAAGACATGTTTTGTGGTCGAGGGTCTATATGCGAGGGAGTGGCAATGGCCATGAATATTAAGTGATTTTCACCTGAGAGACAAAGGGCCCTCCCCTAATGGCCCATCAGTGTGACTGTGACTGTGAGGCAGGTAAGAGAGAATGTGAGGAGCTTGAAAAAAAGGGTTTTTTAAATTATTTGTATTTTATTTACAACACAGTATAATCAAAACATACATAATGAAGGTCAAAGACACATTATTGTGCACACTGATCTAACCACAGAGATGTGAACAGACTTTGAGTCATTCCTGCAGCAGATTCTGTTCAACAAGTGAAACAAGTAAATCATACCTGATATTTACGTGTGTTATTTATGTTTCTACTTCTTTCCATGGATTCAAGAAGAAGAAAAAAACAATCAGTAGAAAAGGAGCTTGTTTTGACATAGAATATCAGTGTAGTTGAACATCTGATGTTGGTACAGCGCTCTCAGAGGAAAACAGTTTGAAGAGACATCAGGATACATCTGGTGCTGGTATCTGATTCAATAAAATACAAACAAAAAAAAACATTTGTGAGCATGTTAATATCAGGAACATCTGTATATATATCATAAATATCATATATATCACTATCATAAAAAAGAGAAAGAAATCTTATATCTGAGAAACTAATTATTATTGTTTAGCACGTTATTCAAATCTATTTCTGAACAGAGTAGGCTATTAATAATAAACATGTACTAAACATACTTAGACTCGTAGCATTCATCATGTTACAGTGTACACTCATATTACTTTTATTGTTTTATATAGAGCATGAAAACATCATCGCTGTAAGAAATTTAAATACAATGAATTGCCTATCATATTCAAAATGTTTTACACGATTTCAAACATTGTAGTCAGGAATTATAGTTTGGGAAAACCCAACTATGATTTTGTAGTCATACAGTCTAGTATGTATGATTTTATAGTAGCCTATGATATGATTCTGTAGCCACAGACTCAAGCATGCTTTGTACAATAAAAGGTTGTACTTTGTACTATAAAAAATTATATTTTATATCTGAGAAACTAATTATTATTGTTTAGCACGCTATTAAAATCTATTTGTGAACAGAGTATTAATAATAAACATGGTCTAAACATTCTTAGAGGCGTAGCATTCATCATGTTGTCGTTTGGGGGAAAACCCAGCTAACTGTTAGTAAATCTGTTCAAGTTTATGTCACAATAACACGGTAACTAATGTAAAAAAGAAACATTACTTACTCATCTCCTCTGCTGGATGAAATCGTGTTCTTCTTTGGAGGGAAATCCTGCCTTTACTCAGCGCATCTTCTTCCAGAAACGAACAGTAGCCGCGATGAAGGACCTCCTCTTTGTTTGTGTTGTTGGGCATTTGCATGCCGCACTTACCACGTGGCTATTTACATATGAACAGCGAGTCGCGAGGGCGGGTCACATTAGAGATAATGAGTCAGACGGGACAGACTGAACATCGTGTTGGTTTTATACGGATTACTTCATCACAGAATGTTTGTTTTCGATAAGACTTGCTTCATTTCAAAGTAGACACTTCAAGCTTTCTATAGATATATTTCTCATGTCTCTGTGTGAAGTATTTGCTGAGTTACAGTTCATTTTAGTGACGCTGCGTTTCTAAAACAGTTCATGGAGACAGAGAAGACAGAGCGCACCCTGTTTGTTTTCTTTATTCTTCAGAAGCACAAAGTTTAGTTGTTATTATGAGTGTATACAAATAAAAGTAGACCCCTTACAGATTCGAATGGTGTATTGCTCTTATCTGTACGATCAAAAACGACAGAGTAATTCAAGCTCATTTCGGCCTTATCAGGAAAATCTGCCTCAAAACGCATATATGCGTTTGTCGACCCCAGGGGGTTAAGGACACACTCGGTCCAAACAAAGACACAACAATAACAACATACAAATACACACACAAGGACAGAATCCATGATATCACATATTTACATGTGTACTAAATGATTCGCCAACGCCAATGATTCCAAATATTTGAAAAAAGCCTGTCTGAACTTAGTGCCAAGTTCGTCAGTGTTAAAATTATACTATTTACAGATTCTGATAACCTACACATAGATCTGTACATGAGATTACGCATCACAGCAGCGCAGGTTGGCACACCAGCACTGACAAACATTTGGCTTGAACTGCTCCATCGTGACACCTTAAGCAGCAATCACATACCATCATTATAAGCTACATTAAGTCTCTGCATGCTGCTCTTTCTGTAATGCCGCCACAAATGGGCAGTATACATAGGGGTACAGTATGCTTTAAAAAGTGTAATCTTCACAGATCCTGAGCACATACCAAATTTGTGAATCAACATATTGGCCTCGGCATACAGCATACAACACTGTCTATACATATCCCTATCATCAGACAAGTCATCAGTTATATAATGCCCTAAGTATTTATTCATTTATTCATTATCATTACATACTTTAAGGTCACTCCCAGACAGAGAGAAGTCAGGAAATGTCGGTTTTCTTTCCTCCCTACTCCTAACAATCATAATATTACTCTTTTTGGCATTATATTTAATATCAAAATCTGAACCATATCGATAGCAAATCCTCAGTAACTGTTGAAGACCAGCACTATATGGACAAAACATCACCAAATCATCTGCATACATCAAATGATTTATAATAGTATGACCAACCATTCAACCTGTTCTACAACCATTTAACTGCTTTGATAAGTCATCCATATAAATATTAAATAAAAAGGGAGACAAAATGCTTCCCTGTCTGACTCAATTACATACACTGAATGGAGCAGACACACAATTACCCCATTTTACATACATTAATTGATGAGCATACCAAAAAGCCAAAATTCTCACTAAAAATTTGGGAACTCCTCTGTTGTATAACTTAAAAAAAATGTTTTCATGATTTTCACGATCAAAGGCTTTAGAAGCATCAATAAAACACATAAAAATTATGGAATTATGCCTGTTATAAAAATCTAAAATCTCTTTAGAGCAAAAATACACACATCAGTGCCATGTTTCGGTTTAAAACCAAACTGGTTATCAGAAGTCAGGACAAAATGTTCCATCTTATTCAATAAAATCCTTTCAATAACCTTGGATAAAGTACTGGCCAAGGCTATAGGCCGGTAATTATCCATGCTATTTATTTGACCAGCTCTGTCTTTAATAATAGGCTCTAACATACCAGATAAGATAGAATCTGGTAAAATACCATGAACTAAAAACCCAATAAAACAAATAGCGAGCAAAGGATATAATTTTCTACTTGCAAATTTTAAATGTTCAGCAGATATCTTATCCATACCACATGCCTTATTATCTTTTAGCATCATAACTGCATCATAAACTTCTTGCGGAGAGACATTCACAACTTCATCATTATCAATGTTGCCCACTACAAAAAAGTTACTCTTAACACAGTTAAACAGCTCATAATAATGCTTTTGCCACATTTGAGTAATCTCCTTTGACCCGCTTACCCCAATTATATTTGTTGGTAAAGATGTTTTACAATTATTCATTCATTTGATTTCTTTCCAAAAAATCATTTAGATTATTCGTTTGCAGTTTCTTTGCAAGAGAGTCAGATATCATTATATTTTCATTCCTCTTGATGAAACATAATGCATACTTAAAATTTGCATTCGCCCGTTTCTTGTATTCAAATAAAGGGCCATATTTATGTCTGCCTGACTCAACCCAAGCTTTAAATGCCTTTCTAGCCTCATCATGAAACTCTTTTACGTATTCATTCCAACCTGGCTTAGAGTTATACATCTTAGTCTTACGCAGAGACCTGCTTGAGGTAAGAAGAGACTCCACAAAGTTATCATACAAGAGACATAACTCAATACCATGTTGCGGGTTGCCGAATGAGAGATGTAGGATACACGAGCACAAAGCTCCATTTCGCAAACAGTTGCGTATGCAAGCCTTTAAAGTATACTCCCTTGACAGAGAGAGACGCGTTCAGAATCAGCACATGGTCACTGTCTAGTGGGCTTTGTTTTCAAGTGCGCAACTCGGCATTTGCTGTTCTTCTGCTGGCGGTTATCAAACAGCGTTGCATTACCTTCTGGACTGGGGGTGAATTGCCTGTATTCGTTATAAGGCCTCATGCACCGAACCGAGATGCCCGTACCGTGACGGTTCGGTACGAATACATGTATCGTGCCACCCCTAATAGACATAGAAAAAGGCACATGATCAGTAGTGGCAAACTCATAATTAATTCTCATAGACTCTAAGGAATCATGTGTATCAGTTGTGCAGATGCAATGATCTAACCATGAGGTTGTATGCCATGCATCACTGATATACGTGTAACTTTTAGCAGGTAAATGTTCTTTACTGGAGAGGACCAAACCAATATCAGAGCAAAACTGAATTAAATGATTGGCAAATAAAGAGCTACCATCAGAAACATCTGCATTCATATCACCCACAATAATAAAAAAAAAAACATGTGGTAGCATTATCTTGAATAAAGCACATAACACAAGCCAACCTGTTAAGGAATTCATCTTCATTTTGGGGACTCTCATAAGGTGTATAAATGTTCAGAATGATCAACTTTTTCCCATCACTACTGAACTCAATTCCTATAGCCCAATCAACATCCAGTCTAACCACATTAACTAGTTGGTCAAACTTTTTGTGCCATAATACTGTCAAGTCGTTGTCAAGTCGAAATTTAAATTTAAAATTGAACACATTCAGTAGTAACAAGTACCGGGTCTATATGGTACCTGCTAATAGGTGAC
>NC_081155.1:47175743-47348534 GCF_012432095.1 Onychostoma macrolepis
ATCACGAGTGAGACTCACAAATGAGGAGCATCAGAGGGTTAAAGCTTGAGAACGACTGTAAGCTGGAGATAGTAAAGTGAATCGATGTCTAACGATTTAAATTCTCTTTTTTGTTTGACTCCGTATTCAGTTTTCAGTTTTTGCTTTGAAAATTTTAGTTTATTTGTATAAGGAAAAACTTTTATATAGTTTTAAATATTTCAGGTGATTTGTAGAATAAGTGATGAATCATCTGAATGTTATATGTTCATTCCTGTTCTAGGCTCTCAGACTGCAGTATCACTGAAGAAGGTTATAAAGCTCTGTCTTCAGCTCTGAGATCAAACCCTTCACACCTGATAGAGCTGGATCTCACTGGAAATGATCCTGGACAATCAGGAGTGAAGCAGCTCGATGATTTACTACAGGATCCAGACTATCAGCTGAAGACACTGAGGTGAGACGTGTTCAAATATCACTATATAAATAAATGATGTGCAGGTTAATATATTTGAGCAATAATCTGGACAGTTTGTTGGATCAGAATGATCGGATCAGATGCTGCTGGTTCTGATGATGACTGTCAACAGTTTAGTTGTGCTGCTATTCTGGAGTATGATATACCTTCATAATTAACATGCACGGTTTTGTTTTTATGGACACTTCTGGTTTTAGTCGACTCGTTTGAATGTTTCTGAACACACTGTAGTTTAATCTCCATCAAGCTCAGATTCACACAGTTTCTCTACAGCAGGTCTGTGAGTCTCCAGATGATCACAAACATTCAGTTTCTCAAGCAGTTTTCTCTGTGCTGACGTTTCTTCCTGCTCAAAGCCAGAGAGATCTTCATTCTTTCATTTCACTCTCTGTATTCATAATGAACATCATCATCTAGTGAGCTTTTGCTCTTCTGTTCTGTGGAAGTTTGCTTCAGTTTCTTTCAAATAACTCTGATTATTAGACTCTGTTTTCAAGTATTGGTTTGTTTATTTCTGTATTTGAATGTAAATAACTAGAGCTTGTTTTCAGAATAATAAAGTGTTTTAACTGAATTGAATCGTGCTTCATCTTGTCTTCTGCAGGTTTTTGGGTTCTGCTGCAGATGAAGGCTGTCAGTATGTGAGAGGAATTGTGGGTAAAAACCCGTTACTCCTGAGAGAGCTGGATCTGAGTAAACGTGAGCTAGGAGACACACGAGTGAATCAGATCGCTGCTCTAATGCAGCATAAACACTGTACACTCAACACACTCCAGTGAGTATTGATAGTTTATTTACAATGTTTCATTACTTCTAATAGTAATGTTACTGTAGCTGATAATAATATCTCCTTGTTTGAGTCAGAGCAGTTTTTCCTTCAGCATCACAAAGAGCCGCTATAATGTGAAATATTAAAATTAAACAGCCAATTACAGAGCGACATCAAGCTTTAAACAGTTGAGTAAGTCAGTTTGATCACGAGTCAATAATTATTTACAGTTACTGTAGAGAAAGAAACATGATTTTCTTCTAGAGTTTAGAAACTCATTCAAACAAGTGATAGATTGTAAAAACAGCAGCGCTATAAACACACTTTCCTAACATTAACAGCTCAGTTCTGTGTAGATTAAAGATAAATGTGCATATATTGATCTGTTTGAATATATGTCTGCTGAATGTGATCATGTTTACTGATTGCTGACAAACATAACTATTCATAACTGCTTTCAATTTAATGTTTGTCTTTCATAAAATATAAAATGTCTAATTTTGGTGCAGCTTATACAGTAACTTGTAGAAATAATAATAAAAAATAAAAAAAGACTTTACCTGTTTAAAGTATGAATGATCAATCAGAGGACAGAAGGCATGAAATATATTGTTTAATTTTTCAGCAAGATTTTGGTCATATTGATTATTTATAGGCCCTAGAATTTTGTGTATTAATTATGATACAGTAGTCTATTTTCATAAGTAGCCATTATACTTATTGTTCAGCAGAATTTTCTGATTTCTCTTTATGGTTTTGCCCTCTTTTGGGTTAATCTGGATTATCTGATGTTAACAAAAAACCTTTGAATTTAAAACTGTATTAGTAAATGTTGAAAGTGACATTAAGGTTATTAATTGCTGTACTAGTATTGTTCATCATTGGTTCATGTTAACTAATGTAGTAAATGTTAACAAATGAAATCTTATTGTAAAGTGTTAACGAGTCAGCAGTGTGTGAGAACAACAGACATAAACACATTTAACACAGAGAGCAAAAAGTGATGTGAAATGAATGTGTAAACTAACTTGGATGAATAGATCACATCTTAATGAGTGAGTTAATGATTTTCAACCTTTGTAACCTTTGTATAGCTGCTAATACGTTTATTTGCCATATATCTGAAGTATTGTGTTTTCTCTTTCTGTCTTCAGTCTGTGGGGATGCAGTATTACAGAGAAACAGAGTCTGATCCTGACTTCAGCTCTGAAATCAAACCCATCACACCTGAGAGAACTGGACCTGAGCAGGAATAATCTCGGAGACTCTGGAGTGAAAAGCCTCAGTGATCTACTGATGAACACACAATGCAAGCTGCAGAAACTGAAGTACAGTTAAAGTTTGTTTATTTTAAGACAACAGGTCTGAAGTTATATTGTTTATAGCTGCACTGCTTTTACTCTATTGGTCACATTTTGTATGTTTTTTATCTAGTTAGTAATTGTTTTAATCTCCAGCATTTGATGCAATGAACTGATTGTGTACATGCAGAAATCTGCCTTTTCAACAGACAATAAAGAATAGAAACATTAAATAAATAGTTTAAAAAGTGAAAAACTAAACAGTAGCTTCCAGCAAACATAACTAGTGTGATTCACAGACAGACAGACTACTGGAAATAGGGTTGCCACCCGTCTCTTAAAATATGGAATCGTCCTGTATTTAAAGGTAAAATGATGCGTCCTGTTTCAAATCAATACAGGACGCGATTTGTCCCATATTTTACAAAAGCCAACACATAGTTGAATCAATAAATAAGTATTGTGCACTGTTTATAATACTAATAGCAATTATAATGAAATCAATTTCATAAGAAGTATCAGGGAAGCTCATTTGCGCACAATTGCGTTTTGGCGTCTTAGTTTTGATCAGTACCGCCGCTCCCTATACGCAGAGTACGCAGTTTGCGTAGGGCACCAACTCCCGGGGGGGCACCATCCCAGTGTTTTTTTTTTTTATTAATGCTTGAACAGACAGTACAAGAAGAACATAGTCAAGGGATCACATACAAATCCAAAAAATAATGACCAATAGTTATAAATTAAACATAAATGACAAACACACACACACATACACTTTAATAAAATAAAAATTGTTACAAAAAAAAGAAAAAGAAAAAAAAGAAACAAGAAAAGAAATAAAACCATCAGATGTGAATGACATTACAATGACATTGCAAAGATATACAAACAAATGTACATAAGGAAAGCATCTAAATACAAGGATTTTCTTTACATACCTCTGTATAATATTTCAGAAATCTTAGGGTTTTTTTATTTTTTATAAGATGAAGAGATTTTAGAAGTGAGTTTAATTCAATTTTAAAAAGGGGATAGGATGGATAACTATTTGCAAATTTTTGTTTGTGAATGAAAAATTTACCATATAAAAGGAAAAAATTAACAGTATGTTCCAGGGGTTTATTTTTAGTATTATCATAATAAAAAATAATGTCTTTTAACCTATAAGAATGTAAAACATCGGCAGAATCAAATATATGAGAACCTAGGTCAGACCAAAATTGCTTGGATATAGGGCATTCAAAAAACAGATGTACTAATGTCTCCTCTGCTTGTTTGCAAAAAGAACATGAGCTGTCAATGTCCAAATACTTAGAAATATTAAAATTAACAGGATATATTTTATGTAAAATTTTAAAATGTGTTTCCTTTGCCTTATTAGAAATACAATATTTCCCAGGTAAAAGCCAGGATCTTTTCCAGTCTATATCATCAACCAAGGACCTCCAGTAGAACTTTCCTCTTGAAGAAATTTTCCTTTTAAACTGAAAAATTTGGCGCACATGCCTATTATTACATTTCTTATCTAACAGATCAACACCTTCCAACAGCAAAGTAGATTGAGTAACACCTGAACTCCTTGGATTAAATAAAGAGTGACTGTTAACAAGGTGAAGTAATCCAGGTGAAATTGCTTTAACCACTTTATTAAATTCTTTTGGAGGAGTCGGAAACTATGGTATCTCATAAATTGCTCATAAGAGAGAATATTTCGAGTCATCAAATAAGCAAAGGATACAATTAATATTATTTTGAAACCACCTGGGGAAAAATAATGATTTATTTCTGATGGTAATATCCTTGTTATTCCATAAACATGTTCTATGGGGTGAAAAACTGTGAACATAGCAAAGCTTCCAAGCAAGGAGACACTGCTGATGAAATTTGGACAAAGCTATAGGTAGCTTAGAAGGTAGATAGTTACATTTCAAAATGAAGGAAAGGCTACAAATTTTATCAAAAATATGGTTGGGGATAAAATACCAAATGGATTTAGGATTAGCTAGACATCTTTTAAGCCAATTAATTGTAAAAATATTTACTGTGTCAGAAAAATCTAAAAATCAATACCCCATCTGCTCTACTATTAGAAAGCACTTCCTTTTTTAATTTATGAGGTTTATTTCTCCAAACAAATTTTAAGAAAATACTGTTAATTTCTTTGGCCAATTTATTCTCAACAAATAAAGATAGAGATGGATATACAAAATGAGAAAGACCCTCAGCCTTGGACAATAGCACTCTTCCATATAAAGATAGGTGCCGTTGTAGCCAGGAATTAAGAATGTTTTTAGATTTGACAATCCTGGACGAAAAGTTCAAGTGCTGTCTTGCCAGAAGATTTTTGGTGATATAAATGCCTAAATATTTAACCGTGGATTTAATAGGAATATTTTCTATGGAGTTATTATTCAAATCATGAACAGGCAATATCTCACATTTTGAGATATTCAATTTTAGACCAGAAGCACAAGAAAAATTGTATATTAAGTCTAGAGCCTTTGACACTTGCGATTCATCCTTTAGAAACAATGTGGTGTCGTCCGCCAATTGTGAAATCTTAATTTCCTCCCTAAAACAGAAATTCCTTTTAATTCTTGATTTTGAACAATACATAGGGATAATAGCTCTGTAACTAATAAAAATAAAAAAGGAGAAATTGGGCAGCCCTGCCTAACACCACACAGTATATCAAATCTATTAGAGGTATTAAAATGTATGACAACAGAACTATTGATTCCATTATAAAACATAGCAATAGTGTCAACAAAGGCATCCCCAAATCCAAACAACTTTAGAGATTTTAAAAGAAACTGGTGCTCAATCGTATCAAAGGCTTTGTAAAAATCAAGAAAAAGAATAAGACTATTTGAGTGCACAGAATCAGCATAATCAAGCAAATCCAAAACTAATCTTATATTATTGGATATATGGCGGCCCTTTAAAAAACCAGATTGAGTTTCAGAAATAATAGAATCAAGATTTGTTTTTAATCTATTGGCATACACCAAAGCCAGGATTTTATAATCTACAGTTAAGAGCGTAATGGGGCGCCAATTATCAATTGAAAGAATATCTTTGTTAGCTTTAGGGATAAGAGAAATTATCCCTTGTTTCATGGTCACTGTCATCTCTCTTTGAATGATGCATTCTTTAAACATTTTTACTAAAGGGCTTTTTAAAGTATCCCAAAAATGAGTGTAAAATTCAACAGAAAGGCCGTCGATGCCCGGAGATTTTCCTTTTTTCATCAATTGAAGTGCCTTCCATACTTCTTCACATTTTAGCTCCGACTCACAATATGATTTATAATCCTCATCAATAGCAGGGATACAACCCTGTATTTTATCAAGAAAGCTATCACAACTATTAATATCAAATTTAGAAGAGTAAAGGTTACTATAAAAATTTGTAACGAAATTAGAAATCTGAACTAGATCTTTACAAACTGCTCCATCGATATTAAGAGCTGAGAGAGATTTTCTCTTTCCATTTCTCTTTTCAAGCGCAAAGAAATAGAGTTCCTTTCACCTTCTTCCAGCCATTTGGCTCTGGATCTAATGAATGCCCCTTTGGCTAACTCTAAATAAAGTTCATTAATTTGAAAATTAATCTTATCCAACTCTAATTTTTCTTCTTCTGAAACATTCTCTTTTGATGATAAATCATTTAACCGACATAGCAAATTAGATTCAGCTTGAAGTCTAGAGGCTTTCAGTTCTTTACATCTTTTAATAGCAATAAATCTGGATTTATATTTAAAGTATTCCCATTTTTCTTTATAGCCATTATGCACATTAGTAAATAATTCTTTCACAAGATTAATTATGCTATCGTTAAATTTAGTATCCTTCAATAGAGCATTATTAAATTTCCAGTAACCCCGCATTTTAGAAATAGGTTGCAAACCACCAAGATTTATTAAAATTTGCTTATGGTCTGACAAAGGAGCAAAAGAGTGTGAAATGTCCTTGACAAGGTGAAGAACTGAAGAGGATATAAGAAAACAATCTATTCTAGATCTAAAGGATAAATTTTTATTAGACCAAGTATATTCCTGTGAATCTTGGTTGTAAAACCGCCAGGCATCAACCAAAGAGAGATCAGAGCGCAATGATAAAATTACGTCATTTCTTAAAGCAACACTGCAGGGTTTAGGGGGAAATCGATCTAAAACATCATCCATGCACTCATTGAAGTCACCACCTAAAATTATATGAGAACCTCTATAGTCCAAAAGCAGTTCTTTAATTTTAACAGTGATATGAGAGAAAAGCACTTTATTAGAGTGGTGAGAATTATACCCATAAATGTTGCCTTGCCCTTGCCGGTCCCAGACGATGAGCTATGTCCACGCCTTGGTTTAGTCCATCGCGAATACCTGGAGCGACTATTCCACAGATGTCAATCGCAACCATCCTGATGTCCTCCCCTTCTTTTTCTCTTACTCCATGCAACTTCAGCAGCCATCTCCAGCTATAACGTCTGCATTCATACAGCCCGGATTTCAGGGACTTATTTTCTTCTTTCAAACTCTGTATCTCTCCATCAATGCTTTTCAAGGCTTCTTTGTGTTGTCCGACATCCAGTACAAGTTGGTGAACCGTCGTGGAGAGATTTTCAAGCAGCTTAGATGTAGCTTCGGTTGTCATTTCAATTGTAGCAATCTTTTTAAAAGATTCATCATGTTTAGCAGAAAGTTCTCGTATAGCCGTCAGTATACTCGCGTTTCTGTCGCTTTCTTCTGGATCTCTTTCCTCTTGTCGCTTCGTTTTTTTGGCCAGCGGTTTCTGAGGTGTATCAGGAAGGGGGATAACAGCCTCTGATTCAAAGTTTTGAATTGAATCATACCACATTGGTGTTTCATTCTCCTTTACTGAATCCATCGCTGTGATGTTAGCAGTAACGTTACTGAGTTCTGCACATTCACTTTTGTTCGCGCCAGAGACACAGAGTGCCGATGTTTTTAAAGATTGCTTTCCCCTCTTCTTAGATTTACCCATATAATCAAATACCGAAAAAGTCTGTGCTGTAAAAGAGTCCTCTGTGCTAATTAAGTGAGAAAAAAAGTTGTGCCAGATATGTTATCACCTCATCACCTTAGCAGCCCACGCCTACGCGTCCACCTGCATCGCCGCCATCTTGGCCCCCTGGCACCATCCCAGTTGCTCAAAAAAAAAAGAAAAAGAGTGAGCGTCATTCCCGCGACCACTCACACCTCATGTTTGCGGCTGAATGCAAATGATCATAATTGATGGATAACTATGCCCGTGAAAAGACATCAGCAATCCAGCGCCAAGCGAAGGGAAAAAAAAGGTGAAAACGAAGCCCGTGCGTCACTTTCAGTTAGGCTTCATTCAAAATCCTGTGAAACTTTTTTGGGTGTTGACGTCAGGTCAATAACGTGTTTTAATGTCGGTAATAATTTCACCACCACCAACACGTCTCTCAGCGTTTCCATGTTCACTTACAAAAGTTAGCCATGGTTTTAACACGAATAATAATAAAAAAAAAATCATGGTTTTTGTAGCCATGGGAACCGCAAATTAACCATGGTTTTGTTACTTCAAATATACAATAATATACAAAGAAGTATTAAGATAATATTTTTGTGGTTATAAAAACAAACGTCTCGGTTACATAGGTAACCCTCGTTCCCTGAAGGAGGGAACGGAGACATACTACTTCGAGTGTAACTAAAACGAGCCAATGCACATTGGCATGCAATCATATGCAGCTGCTGCTCACCTCGCAGCGCGGGTATATAATGAGCAGCAGGTGCGTTGCATCTTTAGGTTTTCGCTGAGGAGCCGAACAGGTAAGGCGGCAGCATCAGCGGGGTCCAGCGACTGTGGCGACGGGACGTACGTCTCCGTTCCCTCCTTCAGGGAACGAGGGTTACCTATGTAACCGAGACATTCCCATTCAGTCGGTCACGTTCGACGTACGTCGGACTGACCGACGAATAGGAATCCCTACCAAAGCGCCACAGGAGCTGCCCCTTCCAGCGCTCTGTAGCCAGCCACCTGTACCCCTTGCCTGGGGCGGTGGGACAGGGCCAACACAGAGAGTGTCGATCACTGCTGTTCCCAAAACCCATACAGTGAGACTTTTGAATAACACTGGGAAAGCGTACCCTTTCACTGGAAAGGAACGCTGCGGAAGCCACATCCTTCCCCGAAGGAGTTATGTGGAGAAGTACATATGGACTAACCCCGTAGGGCTGTACTGCATATGGAAGTACTGGGGTGACTCCAAACCTGACGAGAGGTGGGTTCTCCCAGAGGGAAAGACACGGGTTTGTTTAGGAGCAACCCGTGGAATACCCCATATGGGATCCCCGTAGGGTCACACATACGGAACCTAGCCTAAATCCGGTTCTCAAGGATACAACGGAGTAAAGGCCAGACGATCCGCCACAACTGGCTGCCGAAGGGTGATCGGAGGACTCAACAGGGTCTGCCTTGTAGGGACTCTCTGGAGCAATAAGCGTATGTAACGCAGCAAGCCGACACTAAGCCGGGACCTCTCCGTGCCTCTGACCTGAGGTGAGAACACGGGAGGAGACCGGCTCGACATGAAGGCTATAGAACCTAGCGAGCGTGTTAGGTGTCGCCCAGCCGCAGCTCTACAAATATCTGTCAGCGAGGCGCCACGAGCCAGCACCCAGGAGGATGCCACGCCTCTCGTGAGTGGGCATGCAACCTAAGCGGGCAGGGCACGCCTTGTGCTTAGTAAGCCAAGGCGATGGCGCCCACTATCCAGTGGGCCATCCTCTGCTTGAGACCGCCTTTCCCTTCTGCTGGCCTCCGTAACAGACAAAGAGCTGGTCTGAGGTCCTGAGGCTTGAGTTCTGTCTATGTACAGTCGCAAGGCACGAACTGGACAGAGCAAAGCCAGGGCTGGGTCTGCCTCCTCCGGGGCAGCGCTTGCAGGCTCACTACCTGATCCCTGAAGGGAGTGGTAGGAACCTTGGGCACATAGCCAGGCCGGGGTCTCAGTACCACGTGGTCGCCACCGGCCCGAACTCTAGGCACGATTGTCGACCGAAAATGCCTGCAGGTCCCCTACCCTCTTGATGGATGCCAATGCAACCAGCAACAAAGTCTTCATAGACAGAATCTTTAAGTCTGCTGACTGCAAAGGCTCGAAGGGAGCAATCTGGAGTGCTCAAGCACCAGAGCAAGGTCCCAAGAGGGTATGGAGGAGGTCGAGGAGGATTTAACCGTCTCGCCCCTAAGGAACCTGACGACCAGGTCGTGCTTACCCACAGACTTACCATCGATGGGGTCGTGGCATGCGGAAATAGCCGCAGCATGAACTTTGAGGGTGGAGAGAGACAGCCTACGCTCCAACCCTTGCTGCAAGAAGGAAAGCACGACACCGATCGAACATCTTCGGGGGTCTTCTCGGCGAGAAGCACACCACTCGACGAACAGGTTCCACTTCAAGGCGTAAGCACGTCTCGTAGACGGTGCACGTGCCGAAGCGATGGTGTTAAGTACCTCAGGGGGTAAGTCACCTAGAACCTCCGCGTCCCGTCCAGGGACCAGACATGGAGTTTCCAGAGGTCTGGACGCGGTTGCCAAAGGGTGCCCCGTCTCTGAGAAAGCAGATCCTTCCTCAGAGGAATTCGCCAAGGAGGGGCTGTCGCGAGGAGCGTGAGTTCCGGGAACCAGGTCCGGTTGGGCCAATAGGGCGCAACTAGCAGGACCTGCTCCTCGTCCTCCCTGACTTTGCACAAGGTCTGTGCAAGTAGGCTCACTGGGGGAAACGCATATTTGCGAAGGCCCCGGGGCCAGCTGTGTGCCAGTGCATCTGTACCGAGTGTCCCCCCGGACAGGGAATAGAACAACTGGCAGTGAGAGGTTTCTGGCGAGGCAAACAGGTCTACCTGAGCTACGCCGAACTCTCCCCAAATCAGCTGGACCACCTGGGGGTGGAGTCGCCACTCTCCTGGCAGCGCAGCTCGTGAGAGCTCGTCGGCCGCACGGTTGAGCACACCAGGGACATGAATGGCGCGAAGCGACCTCAGATGCTTCTGACTCCAGAGGAGGAGATGGCGGGCGAGTTGCGACATGCGACGGGAGCGCAGACCTCCTTGATGGTTGATGTACGCAACGGTCGCAGTGTTGTCAAGTCAAGTCAAGTCACCTTTATTTATATAGCGCTTTTACAATACAGATTGTGTCAAAGCACTTAACAGTATCAAATTGGAGGATAGAGTGTCAGTAATGTATAATGATAAGATTAAACACTCAATTTTCAGTTAAAGGCATTTCATTATTGAATTCAGAGATGTCATTGTCTAGCTCAGTTTAGTTTAAATAGTATCTGTGCAATCAAATCGGCGATAATCGCTAGAAATTAAGTGTCCCCAACTGAGCAAGCCAGAGGCGACAGCGGCAAGGAACCAAAACTCCTCTGAGACATAATGGAGAAAAACCTTGGGAGAAACCAGGCTCAGTCGGGGCCAGTTCTCCTCTGACCAGACGAAACCCGCAGTTCAAAAGTTTCTATTTCTATTTTAATTTTGTTGCAATTTCTAACAATAGTAGTATTATGTAGTTAGGTATTTTATTATATTTTAGTTATTTTGTTATTTTTGGTTGATATATCTGGGGATATATCTCTGGGGTCATCCGGGCGTCCTGGTCTCCGCCCGGCGATCAGGGCCGCAGACGTCACCTCGGCGCCGACCCACCATCTGATCGGACACGGACCGAGAAACAGACTAGGAAAAAACAGACAAACATTAGCGCAGATGCCATTCAACTTACGATGTAACGAGTACATCGTGTGTTATGGGGAGTGTTCCCGGTTCCGGTTGATCTAATTAATGCAGCCTAACAATCCTTTAACGGATTTGAATAATAGAAGCGTATTAATGTGTTATGTGTAAGCCAGGCTAAAGAGATGGGTCTTTAATCTAGATTTAAACTGACAGAGTGTGTCTGCCTCCCGAACAGTGTTAGGTAGACTGTTCCAGAGTTTGGGTGCTAAATAGGAAAAGGATCTGCCGCCCGCAGTCGATTTTGATATTCTAGGTATTATCAAGCGGCCAGAGTTTTGAGAACGCAGCGGACGTGGAGGACTATAATGCGATAAGAGCTCGCTCAAGTACTGAGGAGCTAAACCATTCAGGGCTTTATAAGTAATTAACAAGATTTTAAAATCTATCCGATGCTTGATAGGGAGCCAGTGCAGTGTTGACAGAACCGGGCTAATATGGTCATATTTCCTGGTTCTAGTAAGGACTCTAGCTGCTGCATTTTGGACCAACTGTAGTTTGTTGATCAAGCGTGCAGAACAACCACCCAATAAAGCATTACAATAGTCTAACCTTGAGGTCATAAACGCATGAATTAACATTTCTGCATTTGACGTTGAGAGCATTGGTCGCAATTTAGATATGCTTTTGAGATGAAAAATGCAGTTTTACAGATGCTAGAAACATGGCTTTCAAATGACAGATTGCTATCGAACAGCACACCTAGGTTCCTGACTGATGAAGAAGAATTGACAGAGCAGCCGTCAAGTGTTAGATAATGTTCTAGGTTACATGTGGGGTTTTAGGTCCGATAATTAACACCTCTGTTTTTCAGAATTTAGCAGTAAAAATTACTCGTCATCCAGTTTTTTATATCGACTATGCATTCCGTTAGTTTCTCAATTTGGTGTGTTTCACCGGGCGAAGAAATATAGAGCTGAGTATCATCAGCATAACAGTGAAAGCTAACACCATGTCTCCTGATAATATCTCCCAAGGGTAACATATAGAGCGTGAAAAGTAACGGCCCTAGTACTGAGCCTTGAGGTACTCCATACTGCACTTGTGATCGATATGATACCTCTTCATTCACTGCTACGAACTGATGGCGGTCAGATAAGTACGATTTGAACCATGCTAAGGCACTTCCACTAATGCCAACAAAGTTTTGTAGTCTATTCAAAAGAATGTTGTGGTCGATAGTGTCGAACGCAGCGCTAAGATCCAGTAGAACTAATAAAGAGATACAACCACAATCAGATGATAGAAGCAGGTCATTTGTAACTCTAATGAGAGCAGTCTCAGTACTATGATACGATCTAAATCCTGACTGGAATTCCTCACAGATATCATTTTCTCTAGGAAGGAATATAATTGTGAGGATACTACCTTTCTAGTATCTTTGACAGAAAAGGGAGATTTGAGATGGGTCTGTAATTAACTAGATCTTTGGGGTCAAGTTGTGGTTTTTAATGAGAGGCTTAATAACAGCCAATTTGAAGGTTTTGGGGACATATCCTAATGACAATGATGAATTAATAATAGCCAAAAGAGGATCTATGACTTCTGGAAGCAGCTCTTTTAGTAGTTTAGATGGAATCGGGTCTAACATACATGATGTTGGTTTAGATGATTTAACAAGTTTATACAATTCTTCCTCTCCTACAGTAGAGAATGAGTGGAATTGTTCCTCAGGGGATCTATAGTGCGCTATCTGATGTGATACTGTAGTTGACGGCTGCAGGATACAATTTTATCTCTGATAGTATCGATCTTGGAAGTGAAGTAATTCATAAAGTCATTACTGCTATGCTCTTGGGAAATGCCAACACCTGTTGATGCTTGATTTTTCGTTAATTTAGTTACTGTATTGAATAAATATCGGGGGTTATGTTTGTTTTCTTCTAGAAGAGACGAAAAGTAATCAGATCTAGCAGTTTTAATGCTTTTCTGTAGGATAGGGTACTTTCCGCCAAGCTAAACGAAATACCTCTAATTTAGTTTTCCTCCAGCTGCGCTCCATTTTCCGGGCTGCTCTCTTTAGGCGCGAGTGTGCTCATTATACCACGGTGTTGGACTCTTATCCTTAATCTTCCTTAAGCGTAAAGGAGCAACCGCATCTAAAGTGCTAGAAAAGAGAGAGTCCATAGTTCCTGTTACATCATCAAGTTGTTCTGAGCTATTGGATATGCTGAGGAACTGAGATAAGTCAGGAAGATTATTTATAAAGCAGTCTTTTGTGGTAGAGGTAATGGTTCTACCATATTTGTAACAAGAAGTTGGCTTTACAGCTTTAGCTATATGGAATATACAGGAGACTAGATAATGATCTGAGATATCATCGCTCTGCTGCAAAATTTCAACGCCACTGACATCAATTCCATGTGACAGTATTAAATCTAGAGTATGATTTCGACAATGAGTAGGTCCTGACACGTGTTGTTTAACACCAATTGAGTTTAGAATGTCTATAAATGCTGATCCTAACGAATCTCTGTCATTATCAACATGGATATTAAAATCACCAACGATTAGGACTTTATCTGCAGTCAGCACTAACTCTGATAGAAGATCAGAAAATTCTTTAATAAAGTCTGTATGGTGCCCTGGTGGCCTGTATACAGTAGCCAGTACAAACATCACAGGATTTATCATTAACACTTGTTTCTTTGGATAACGTTATATGAAGCACCATTACTTGAATCTAATTATACTTGAAACCCAACCTCTGAGAGATACTGAAAATATTTCTATAAATTGTAGCAACACCTCCCCCTTTACCTTTTGGACGCGGTTCATGTTTGTAACAGTAATCTTGGGGTGTAGACTCGTTTAAAGTAATGTAATCATCTTGTTTTAGCCAGGTTTCTGTCAGACAAAGCACATCTAGTTTATGGTCAGTGAACATATCATTTACAAAAAGTGCTTTTGAAGAAAGGGATCTAATATTTAATAAGCCAAGCTTTATCATGTGTTTATCTGTATTATATCGTTTTTTATTTGTTGAACATCAATTAAATTGTTACTATTACTTTGGTTTGGATGTTTTCTGTATTTTCTAGTTCGGGGAACAGACACAGTCTCTATAGTGTGATATCTAGGTGAAAAAGTTTCTATGTGCTGAGAGTTAACTGACTTTGGTGGCGTGAGGCGGCTAGCAGACGATCGGTTTAGCCAGTCTGTCTGCTTCCTGACCTGGGCTCCAGTTAGTCAAGTACAAACTCTAAGACTATGTGCCATATTTCTAGAGAGAAGAGCGGCACCACCCCAAGAGGGATGAACACCATCTCTTTTCAACAGGTCAGGTCTGCCCCAAAAATTCTTCCAATTGTCTATAAAGCCTATGTTATTTTGCGGGCACCACTTAGACATCCAGCCATTAAGTGACGACAGTCTGCTATGAATCTCATCACCACGGTAAGCAGGAGCGGACCAGAGCATATTACAGTGTCTGACATCGTACTTGCAAGTTCACACACCTCTTTAACATTATTTTTGGTGATCTCCGACTGGCGAAGTCGAACATCATTAGCGCCGACGTGGATAACAATCTTACTGAATTTCGTTTAGCATTAGTCAGCACTTTTAAATTTGCCAAGATGTCAGGCGCTCTGGCTCCCGGTAAACAATGGACTATGGTGGCTGGTGTCTCTATTT
Organism: Onychostoma macrolepis; assembly: GCF_012432095.1. Lineage (NCBI taxonomy): Eukaryota > Metazoa > Chordata > Actinopteri > Cypriniformes > Cyprinidae > Onychostoma > Onychostoma macrolepis. The sequence continues at coordinate 47,190,698 of NC_081155.1, forward strand.
TCACGTTCCGTACAATAGAATCGCCAATAACTAGAGCACTTTCATCAGGTTTCTCGGTGGGTGCGTCACCGAGTGGGGAGAACCTGTTTGATGTTCTGATCGAACGGAAGAGTGGTGTTTTGACCCGCGACTATGCCGCCTCACTGTCACCCAGTTGCCCTGCTGCACGGGCTCAACCGAAACCGAACAATGTACAGGACTCCTTGAGCTAGTCGCATCCAAAGCAGTATCTACAGCCCTCACATTCTTACTATCCTCAACTAAAGTTTGGATGCGTGTCTCTAGTTCTAAAACCTTCTCTGTCAGCCTAACTATTTCCCTGCATTTATCACATGTGAATCCTCGCTGCTGACAGAGACAGATAAACTATACATGTGGCAAACAGTGCAAACAACAATAGCAGGAGAAGAAGCCATTACTCACCGTGATTGATGAATGATACCAACAACTTACCACTTACCACTGTTGTTTGATGAGCTCATGAAAACGGAGCAAGGAAAAATAAAATAATAATAGGCGCGAATAGAATGCAAATGGAACCACGAGTGACAAGCTAACGGGCTAACAAGCTGCACTCGCGGTTTTTAAAGGAGAACGATCAAATTAGTTAGATTAGTTTGAAAGATAACACCAGAAATATGGTGGGAATTAAGTTATATATTATCACTTTAGACAAAAGGGATTGAAAGTAAAGTAGAGATTCAATAAAAAGCGAAGGTACACGGAGCTACAAACACAAACCTCTCAGCAGCACAACAGACTGAAGCAATCGATGTGCTGGTCCGTCCGGACCAGCACATGTTTGCCCTGTAACTGCCCCTTCAGGCGGCTCAGGGCAAGGTGTACTGCTAGCAACTCGAGGCAGTTGACATGCCAATGCAGTTGGGGGCCTGTCCACACCCCTGACACTGCATGCCCGTTGTACGTGGCACCCCAGGCGGTGGCAGAGGCATCCGTGAAGACCACGGCATGCCGGGACACCTGCTCTAGGGGCACTCCTGCCCGAAGAAACAAGGGGTCTGACCACGGGCTGAAGGCTTGGCGGCATTCCAGAGTGATTGCCACTCGGTACGTGCCGCGTTGCCACGCCCATCTCGGGACTCGGCCGTGAAGCCAGTGCTGAAGCGGTCTCATATGAAGCAAACCGAGCGGGGTTACTGCCGCTGCGGCTGCCATATGCCCCAGGAGCCTCTGAAAAAGTTTCAGTGGGACCGCTGTCCTGCGTGTTCAACACTGACTGAGCACGTTCCTCTGTGAGGCGTGCTGACTGCTCGACCGAATCCAACTCCATACCGAGAAAAGAGATCCTCTGCACTGGGGCGAGTTTGCTCTTTTCCCAGTTGACCTGAAGGCCCAACTGGCTGAGGTGACCAAGCACCAAATCCCTGTGTTCGCACAACCGCTCCCGAGACTGAGCAAGAATGAGCCAGTCGTCGAGATAGTTGAGGATGCGAACACCCTGCTCTCTCATGGGAACAAGGGCTCCCTCCACGACTTTCGTGAAGACGCGGGGAGACAGGGCCAGCCTGAAGGGCAGGACCTTTTACTGATATGCTCGACCCTCGAACGCAAAGCGCAGAAACGGCCTGTGTCGAGGAAGTATCGAGTACGCGTCCTTCAGGTCGATCGCTGCAAACCAATCTCGGGGACGGATGCACTCGAAAATGCGTTTCTGCGTTAGCATTTTGAATGGTAGCTTGTGAAGACTCCGATTCATGGACATGGGCATCGACCGCTTTCACTGAAGTGAAGTGGACACCTCTGAACTTGGGGGGACGCCGGGCGAACTGAATCGCATAGCCGAGCCTGATTGTCCGAATGAGCCAACGAGACGGACTGGGGAGCGCTAACCAGGCTCGCAGAGACCGCGCAAAGCGGGACCAAGGGGACCGTAGGCGTACCCGCAGTGGGGCAGCGAGGTGGAACACAGGGACGCGGCTCGGGGGGCTCTCTTTGGGAGGCGGCCCGTAGCAGGGTCTGAGTGTGCTGCGCAACACTTACCTGGTTCCACGGTCGGACAGGGGGTGCAGGAGAGGCTTGGGTGACCTTCTCGAACTGCGCGCTGCTGTCCGCTGGCGACAGAAGAGGTGGATGAGAGTGGAGAGGTTTTACTCCTCCCACTACTCTCCGAGCCCTCTTCGGACCCGGAGATGATGGAAACTGTTCTTTTATTGAAAATTTGGGTACCGCTGACCGTTGGGCCAGCGGCGGAACAGAAAGAAAAGGAAACAAAGGATTTACCACCCGGCCCTCCTCCGGGGGAAGGAGCGGTGCAGTCACCACCTCCTGAAGAGCAGTCCCAACCATCTCCGGGTCGCCTGTCCTAGGGCCTCTTCCTCTTGGCTTTGCCGCCCCTCTTGGCGGGGGCCTGGATGGGCTGGGGACCCCGCCTACGACTGGCTCCGCGACGCCGCTTGGGTGGAGGCTGTTGCTGCGGCGCGGGAGCGGGGGCAGCCGTAGGGGGTCGGCGGCGGTGTTGTTGCTGCCGGCGGTGGGGTGGATGCAACAGCGGACCGCCGTGGCAGGATGTGACTGATTGCCTCAGACTGCTTCTGTACAGCCGAGAACTGCTGGGCGAAGTTTTCGACCGCGTCGCCGAAGAGGCCTGTCTGGGACACGGGGGAATTAAGGAACCTGACTTTGTCGGTATCCCTCATGTCGGCCAGACACAGCCAGAGATGGTGTTCCTGGACCACCAAAGTGGACATCGCACGACCCACTGACCGCGCCGTAACCTTCGTCGCCCGAAGCGCGAGGTCCGTCGCGGCACGAAGTTCCTGAAGAACTTGCGGATCATGACCACCCTCGTGCAGGTCCTTCAGTGCCTTGGCCTGATGGACCTGCAACAACGCCATAGCGTGTAAGGCGGAAGCGGCTTCCCCACAGGCCTGGTAAGCCTTGCCGGCAAGGTCCGACGAGTGCTTACAGGCCCGGGAAGGGAGAGACGGCTCCCCCTGCCAGGTGGAGTTAGGGCACAGCTGCATAGCAACGGCCCGCTCCACAGGGGGGATGCGCGTGTAACCTTTAGCCACACCGCCATCAAGGGTGGTGAGGGAGGAGGGCCCACCGGCACGGTTTCGGGCAGTAAAAGGTGCCTTCCACGTACCAGTGAGCTCTTCATGCACCTCCGGGAAGAAAGGAACCGGGGTGGCTGAGAACCAGCTCGTGCCACCCGAGAAACCAATCGTCCAGCCTTGAGGGCTCGGGACACGGTGGAGGATTCCACACGAGCCCGACCCTGTTGGCAGCCCGGGAAAGCATAGCCATCATTTCCGGATCTGTATCGGGCACAGCTACCGTACCCGAAGGAGGCAACTGCGCCGACGCGTCATCTCCAGAAAGGTCTGACTCACCCTCCGATGCAGCTATCGACATCTGGTCATCGGGAGGAGCGCCGAAGGATACGGATGGTACACACCTCTGAGATGGCCCACCGCGCTTCCCCGACAGCTCTACTGGCTGCGGAGTGCAGGAGGAATGAGGGTTCCTAGGGGTTGGTTCCCGAAGCGCACTCACTGTAATCCTCAGGTCACCAGTGCCACCGCTCGCAGCAACCCTCTGAGGAGGATCGAACGAGGCAGCGGCACTGGGACTCCGCCCCTTTGCAGGAACTGGAGTCTCGACCGCAACTCCGAGATGGTCATCCTCCCACAATGGGTACATGACTCATCCACAAACGCTGCCTCAGCGTGCGCTAAGCCCAGGCACGCGATGCAACGCTCGTGACCATCCCTCGGCGCCAGGTAACGACCGCACCCAGAAACACACAAGTAGAATGTCATCTTTAAAAAGACGCAAGCTCTACTTGTGTAAGCTCTTTTAGGGACTTTACTCTTTTTATCAGTGCTGAAGCACGCAGGGGAACGGCCGCGGCAACACGGACAGGGATTTTGTGCAGCCTGTCGTGTGCTCTCTCTCCCTCTCTCCGACGCTCTCTTGATTAAGGAGACGGAAAACTTTTGGGGTAATTTTTGAAAAACTTTTGAAGTTTTGGGGGGCCTCCTGGATCGTGATTGGAAACTACCACTGCTATAGATGACATATAGATGAATTGTAATTTTAAATAATTCAATTTAATTACAATTTATTTACTTTTATATTTTATTAAGGTTCTATTTTGACCCCTATAGTAGGTATTTTTGTTTACTTCCATAATATTTGAGGGAGGGGGCACAACAATACAATCCTGCTTAGGGCACCCATTTGGCCAGCAGCGGCCCTGGTTTTGATAGCTACGGTGTTTCCAGAACACGCGCCGTTAAAGCCCTTTCACACAAGCGCAGCATGCGCTAAACCTGCGCGATTTAAAACATTTAGGAGCTCACGTCCGCCGTTTCAACACAAGTCTCTCCAGATGTAGGGCTGAATGGGGAAAGTTTTGAATGGATCTGTCCAGTAACTAATGATGAACGCGCAGTTTGCAGGGAAGAATTTGCTTACAGTGGACTGTCTGACTTAAAGGGATAGTTCACCCAAAAATGAAAATTTTGCCATCGTTTACAAACCCACAAGTTGTTCCAAACCTGTAATAATTTATTTCTCTGAACATAAAAGAAGGTGCTTTGAAGAATGTGGGTAAGCAAAAAATTTCTGGTCCCTAATGACTCTTTTTTTTTTCTCTACTCTGGAAGTTACTGAGGACCAGAAGATACCCACATTCTTCAAAGTATCTTCTTTTGTGTTCAACAGAAGAAATAACTTTATGCAGGTGTAGAGCAACCTGGGTAAATTATGACAGAATTTTCATTTTTGGGTGAACCATACCTTTAAAGTGACAGACACATCCGTGCTTCTAAAGGTATAGGCCTATTGTTTTATTAAAATTTGAATAGTCTGTTAATATAATATTTCATACATTATCAGAGCTTGGTAGACATAATTATATTTTTAGATATTATTAGATGAATTAATAGATTATAATTAATATTATACCCTATTTATTAATTTATAATTTATATTAATCATTAATATAGGCCTATACATAATAAATAATTGTATATGTCACATACAATTTGACATTTTAAAAGTTAAAAAAATGCTAAATTATTTAGATAAAATTAATGGACTAATAAATACATAATTATGTAATTCTAATTTAAGCAAATGAATAAAAAACAACAACAACAAAAACCTCATCCCATCCAGGTAACAGCTGCAGAACTGTAAAAAGACTAATAATAATGAATAATTATAAATAATCCAAAATTAAAATACAATATTAATCTGTTGCAAGTTTACATACTTGAGAATGTTTTCTCATGGTTTATTGTTGAGCTATGAGTTCCTCATTGATTATTGGTGTCCTTGTTTTGTTTTGTTTTCTTTTGGGGGCGGGGGCGGGGAGGGGGGTACCACCTCGCTGAAGGTGGTGACCCTAACTGGAATCTAAATACTTGCTGTAGCTCTTCAATAAGATGATCATCACAGATCTGATTGATTGTGTTTTCTCTTTCTGTCTTCAGTCTGTGTGGATGTAGTATTACAGAGAAACAGAGTCTGATCCTGACTTCAGCTCTGAAATCAAACCCATCACACCTGAGAGAACTGAACCTGAGCTGGAATCAAATAAGAAACACTGGAGTGAATCACTTATGTGACGTACTGAAGGATTCAGACTGTAAACTGGAGAGATTGAGGTCAGGAACATTCACATACAAGAATCACAATCATTCAAATCACTACAAAACACTTTATACTCAATATCTCATGATGAGTCTGAGTTCACATTATATTTGTGTCAGATTCTTCACATTAATGATTGTTTGTGAGATGATCTCTCTTCCTCTGTTTGTTCATATCAATATCAGAATTGTATCGACTGAAATTAAGAAATATATCGTGATATGAATTTTGGCCATATCGTTTATCACCCTAAAGTTTTCCTCGTGTTTTGTTTTGTTTCTTGTTTGGATTTTCCTGAACTGGGTTTGTACTCTGTTTGGAGTATCGCTTGTTGGGTTTTTCTTTGCTAAATCTCGATGTGTTTAGATCCTCACCTTGTCTTTGTCTCAACACAACACTTGTGGTGTGAACAGCTCCTATGTTTTGACGTGATGCTCAGGTTAAACTGTAGAAACAGTAAAGTGGTGTTACGTTGTCATTATGTTTCTGCTATTTTAGGATGAATGATATATTTTCCTTCTTATGAGTTTATACTTGGAATGTGCTTTTGGTTTTCTTTAATGCAAATGATCATTTAGTGATTTAATCATTAGTGACAGTCCTAGTGTTGAATCTGAATTCAGATCAGTCTGTTAGAGCTGCTAAATCTGCCACAGAAATGAGGGCAAGATCTGATAGATATCACTTATTTTAAGATGTGACAAGATTAATGTTTTGTAGTGCTTTTAAGGAATCTACTTTGATATTGTATTTAACTTTACTGATAGTCCCATCATAACACGTCCTGAGTTGTACACCACTGAGGGGGAATTTTGGCCGATTCTGTTCCTCTCCTCCTTTCAGAACTGGATTAACATTTCTCAGCTTTCCAGCAGAAACTGTACAATTCATGTTCTGCCACAGCATTTTAATGGAGTCTAATTCTGGACTTTAAGTAGACCGTTCCAAAACAATTTTGCAACTAAGTTTTAGTTCATTTGTAAAAGTAAAAAAATATAATTCACTTTAGGGATTTATATTGTTCAGTAGAATAAGTGATGAATCATCTGAATGTTATATGTTCATTCCTGTTCTAGGCTCTCAGACTGCAGTATCACTGAAGAAGGTTATAAAGCTCTGTCTTCAGCTCTGAGATCAAACCCTTCACACCTGATAGAGCTGGATCTCACTGGAAATGATCCTGGACAATCAGGAGTGAAGCAGCTCAATAATTTACTACAGGATCCAGACTATCAGCTGAAGACACTGAGGTGAGACGTGTTCAAATATCACTATATAAATAAATGATGTGCAGGTTAATATATTTGAGCAATAATCTGGACAGTTTGTTGGATCAGAATGATCGGATCAGATGCTGCTGGTTCTGATGATGACTGTCAACAGTTTAGTTGTGCTGCTATTCTGGAGTATGATATACCTTCATAATTAACATGCACGGTTTTGTTTTTATGGACACTTCTGGTTTTAGTCGACTCGTTTGAATGTTTCTGAACACACTGTAGTTTAATCTCCATCAAGCTCAGATTCACACAGTTTCTCTACAGCAGGTCTGTGAGTCTCCAGATGATCACAAACATTCAGTTTCTCAAGCAGTTTTCTCTGTGCTGACGTTTCTTCCTGCTCAAAGCCAGAGAGATCTTCATTCTTTCATTTCACTCTCTGTATTCATAATGAACATCATCATCTAGTGAGCTTTTGCTCTTCTGTTCTGTGGAAGTTTCTTTCAAATAACTCTGATTATTAGACTCTGTTTTCAAGTATTGGTTTGTTTATTTCTGTATTTGAATGTAAATAACTAGAGCTTGTTTTCAGAATAATAAAGTGTTTTAACTGAATTGAATCGTGCTTCATCTTGTCTTCTGCAGGTTTTTGGGTTCTGCTGCAGATGAAGGCTGTCAGTATGTGAGAGGAATTGTGGGTAAAAACCCGTTACTCCTGAGAGAGCTGGATCTGAGTAAACGTGAGCTAGGAGACACACGAGTGAATCAGATCGCTGCTCTACTGCAGGATAAACACTGTACACTCAACACACTCCAGTGAGTATTGATAGTTTATTTACAATGTTTCATTACTTCTAATAGTAATGTTACTGTAGCTGATAATAATATCTCCTTGTTTGAGTCAGAGCAGTTTTTCCCTCAGCATCACAAAGAGCCGCTATAATGTGAAATATTAAAATTAAACAGCCAATTACAGAGCGACATCAAGCTTTAAACAGTTGAGTAAGTCAGTTTGATCACGAGTCAATAATTATTTACAGTTACTGTAGAGAGAGAAACATGATTTTCTTCTAGAGTTTAGAAACTCATTCAAACAAGTGATAGATTGTAAAAACAGCAGCGCTATAAACACACAGATGTCTTTCCTAACATTAACTGCTCAGTTCTGTGTAGATTAAAGATAAATGTGCATATATTGATCTGTTTGAATATATGTCTGCTGAATGTGATCATGTTTACTGATTGCTGACAAACATAACTATTCATAACTGCTTTCAATTTAATGTTTGTCTTTCACAAAATATGAAATGTCTAATTTTGGTGCAGCTTATACGGTAACTTGTAGAAATTGAATTATCAATCAGAGGACAGAAGGCATGAAATATATTGTTTTTCAGCAAAGTTTTGGTCATATTGATTATTTATAGGCCCTAGAATTGTGTGTATTAATTATGATACAGTAGTCTATTTTCATAAGTAGCCATTAAACTTATTGTTCAGCAGAATTTTTTGATTTCTCTTTATGGTTTTGTCCTCTTTTGTGTTAATCTGGATTATCTGATGTTAACAAAAAACCTTTGAATTTAAAACTGTATTAGTAAATGTTGAAAGTGACATTAAGGTTATTAATTGCTGTACTAGTATTGTTCATCATAGGTTCATGTTAACTAATGTAGTAAATGTTAACAAATGAAATCTTATTGTAAAGTGTTAACGAGTCAGCAGTGTGTGAGAACAACAGACATAAACACATTTAACACAGAGAGCAAAAAGTGATGTGAAATGAATGTGTAAACTAACTTGGATAAATAGATCACATCTTAATGAGCGAGTTAATGATTTTCAACCTTTGTAACCTTTGTATAGCTGATGATACGTTTATTTGCCATAAATCTGAAGTATTGTGTTTTCTCTTTCTGTCTTCAGTCTGTGTGGATGCAGTATTACAGAGAAACAGAGTCTGATCCTGAGTTCAGCTCTGAAATCAAACCCATCACACCTGAGAGAACTGAACCTGAGCGGGAATCAAATAAGAAACACAGGAGTGAATCACTTATGTGACGTACTGAAGGATTCAGACTGTAAACTGGAGAGATTGAGGTCAGGAACATTCACATACAAGAATCACAATCATTCAAATCACTACAAAACACTTTATACTCAATATAAATATCTCTGGTGGTGAATGAGGAGATTACTATGTAAAGTGCTTTGAGTACCTAGAAAATATATATAAAGGTGCTATATAAAGGTAATGAATTATTATTGTAATTAATTATTATTAATATCTCATGATGAAGCTGTTCACATTATATTTGTAGAAAGTTTTTCACCTTAGTATTTTGTGATCTTGTGAAATAAACATGATGATGATATTGTTTTTTTTTATTTTACACTCTTTCTGCTGATGTAGGTTAGGATGGTGTTATATGACAGATGAAGGTTGTTCTGCTGTGACTTCAGCTCTGAAATCAAACCCATCACACCTGAGAGAACTGAACCTGAGCTGGAATAATCTCGGAGACTCTGGAGTGAAAAGCCTCAGTGATCTACTGATGAACACACAATGCAAGCTGCAGAAACTAGAGTTAGTATCATTATACTGTACAGCAGCTACAGTCTGATTAAACTTTACTGTTTAAAGACAGCTGGACCTAAGTTACATTGTTTATACTGTAGTACTGCATCTTCCAGCCTTTGCTGTTATTGATCATAATCATCTTAACTAGTAAATAACTACATTTAAAGTATTTGAATACATATATTTATTGTGAGATGATCTCTTCCTCTGTTTGTCTCTTTCTAGTCTTTATAACTGTGGCATTACAGATGTTTCTTCTTTAGCTCAGTCTTTGAGAAACACAAAAGCGCTGCAGTTTCTAAAAGAGCTTGATCTGAGATGTAATAAGATTGGAGACTCGAAGCAGCGGCTCATTGATGTGATACGAGACTCAAACTGTAAACTGAGGTGAGAAAACATCACTCTGATATTAAAGAGATCTTCAGTTACTGCTGATATGAACAAATACATTCTGTCAAATATTAGTGAAAGCAGATCCTCAGATTATCATCAAGCTTTACTGCAGCAGAGGGTTATTGTGTCAGAATGAAATGTAAAGATGATTAAATGTTGAACACAAAGGAGGAAAGAGAACAAAAGCACACTGTCACAGCTTTATACAGCAATACCTGCTTTATTAATAACATCAGTACTAGTGAATCATTTCAGTCTGAAAACAGATTTGATCAGATTGTAGGAAAACGCTGTGAAATCAGAGCAGATTCCAGCATCACATGATCAACGTCTCTGTGTTTTTACTTTCACCAGCAACACGTCACTTTACTTTACACTTACTTTACTTTCAGTTCTTTACTAAGACCAACACAAACATGTTTAAACTAGACGACAAACGCCTTTAGAAATAACTATGCAAGATCATGTAAGTTGTAATTGAAATAGTAATTAATTTGTAATTTGTCCCACTGAACACTGATTGTTTTCTCTTCTGTTCCACCTTACAGTTACAGAGTAGATGCTCAATCTCCAACAGTCCCTGAGAGAGTCGCTGAGAGAGTTCAGTTGATTATAAAAGCTGTAAATCATAGTTAGAGATGATGATGAGAGGAGCAGTGAACATCAGGTGAGGATCCACAGAAGAGCTTCATCTCTGTGTCTATGAGCAGAAATAAATGTGATGCATGCAGCTGAAGAGACTCTTTACACTGAAATAATGCAGCATGTGTGTTAGAAACATGATATTGAATGATTAGTGTTGCTTTAGTATTCAATGATCATTTTGTTTTATTTAAAGGTGGAAAAGAGGAAGAAGCTCAGATGAGTCTGTCTGGATCTTCAGTTTAAGATCTACAGATATAATAATATTTGTATTAAACTCATCCATAATGATTCATGTGTTTCTAATCATAAATGTGATTGTCAAGTGCAGCACTTAAACGTATCAAAAGATATAAAGCAAATCTACAATTTCCATGTCACTTAAAACATTTACATGATCTCTCTCTCATTTTATACTCATTGTTACTCTGTTATATTATATTAAGTTAATTATGTGTGTGTGTGCTGTTAATGTACAGATATCCAGTATATTGTCAGAGGAAGAGAGATTCTCTTTCTTAAATAAATGCATGAAACATAAAACCGTGTGAGTGATTGTAACAACGGAGTTCAGGATCCAAATGCAAGGCTTTATTAAATCTCCTTTGTTTTCCTCTTTTTCTTCTTGAATTGAACTCTTGTTTCTTTCCTCAGGCTTATAAATAACAACAAAAAAATCAATTTTTGATGCATTTTGTTTATATGAATATTATGATTATTCAAAGATTTTTAACATTGTCATTGTGCTTTTTCTGTGTATATAATCTCATACTATGATATAGTGTGATTTGTCATTATGATTATGAGAAACTGGCTCAATAAACGAAAGCTAAAGATCGCTTTTCCTCTGATCTGTTTTAATGCGCTATTACCGTAACGCGTAGTATATGCGCGCACCACAAAATAACGTGTCGGCTAGAATGACCGTGTTTTTGAAAGTGGAGGCTGGTCTGACCGCAGTATCATCAGATCAAATCCTCCTCAGAGTGAAGAAGCTGCAGGTTGAAGAGGACTGAACACGGCAAGAACACTGTTCAAATATACTTTATCTGTACAGTTGCAATTAATGATACAGTAAGCATTAATCATTCCAACGCGATCTGCTGAGTCATATAAACATAAAATATTATAAAAATGTCTACATTCACTACAGAACTCGGATGGAAATTAAACTGAAATTCAGTAAACAACTAAAATAAAATGTGGCCTTATAATTGATATCTGTAGATTCATTATATTATAGATACAGTGATTTGCATTAAACTGTAAGCGCTCACACCACAAATAAAGACAAAACTCATATATGGAAATGTTATCTGCAGCTTGTTGATACCTGGACACTTGTTTGTAGGTATTAAGCTTCTTCATTTATTTGATCTCTTGCATCCTTGTTCAGCATTTCTAATAGTAAGGAATATTCAACTTGATTCATTCAAGTCAAGTTATTTATTTGTATAGCATTCACAATACATCGTTTCAAAGCAGCTTTATAGTAAGTTATTCTGTTAACTCTATAATGGCTTAATTCTTTAACACTGAGCAGTTTTACTGGGCTACATGACGATATATAACAATGATAAATGATCCGCCGTTTCAGATCTAGCTATAGTCTCTTCTTACAAAATTAGCCTTTTCTAATAAAACTGTGGTTATATGAATAATAATAATAATAATAATTCCTAGGGCTGGGTATCGATTCAGATATCCCGATTCGATTTCGATTCTCGTTTTTTTTTTTTTACATTCAATATAGTTTTAATACAAAAGCTATTGATATTTCTAAAAAATTAACAGGAAACATCAGTTTACAAATGATGAATTAATAAAAAATAAAATAAGACCCACAGGCCTGTATTTTAAACCTATTCTTTTTTTGTATAGGGTCCTTTCTTAAACAATAATAGGGCCCTATAAAATGTTCTTAATTTTTCTGGTAATTCGATGAAGGCATAAAACATTAATTCAATTTATCCTAATCAAATGAAAATTAAACCCTTTTATTTTTTGGCAAACAAAGTGCTGCACAACAGATGTTTACTGTTAAAATTAAAAAGAAAACAATTGGGATTATTCCTTTAGAAATAAAGATTTATTAATGTTTATTAGTAGTAGTAGCACTGAGTCTTAAGACTGCTCTTAACGTTAAACTAAACTTTTATTTTGACAGGTTGCCGTGAGGAACTTGCAGCTGCTGTGTATCAAGTGATACGACGGTAGTTTTCTCAAATTAAACTGTAAAATGCTAATGAAATGACTCTCAGAGCAGCAGTGTGTTAATATCATCATATAGTGAGACTGCAGAAGATGAAAACACCGCGAGCGTCGTCCGCGCTTTAGTATGTGTGTAGTAAACAAAACAGTGCGTCACGCCATCCGCCATTCATTCATTCATTCATTCATGAAATCATGGCGCCTTATGCGTAATATCAAATGCTTCCACAGATTTATAGTATTACTATAGCGTTTCACCTGAGCATTACGAATGACGCGTATGGCTTTGTTCTTGGTTCTCATTATCATGATAAACACTGAATGAATGACAGGCTTTCTGTTGTAACATCGCAAGGTAAATAAGGGTGACATCTAGTGGCGAAGACTAATGATAAGAATCACATTAATCAGAACTTGTTTTAAATGTTTGCTGAAATAAATACCGGAAAAGATCGATTCGCGGCTTTTGAGAATCGATATCGAATCGACGTCATTAAAAAAAACAATTAATCGAAAAATCGATTTTTTTTGCCCAGCCCTAATAATTCCTTACATTTATATAGCGCTTTTCTAGGCACTCAAAGCGCTTTACATTGTATGATGAATGGGTTCATTCATGGGTTCCAGTGTCATCTCTGGATTGCTTTGCTGGGGTTTAAAGACACTGAATATTCAGGAATAATACTGATTTCATTATACTGCATAATGACAAAACTTGAACTGAATTGAGTCGGATTATAATATCACTGTCTTCTCCAGAGCTGCTTTATTGCCGAATCGACTTTGTTTCATAATGTATTAATTTTGCAACCTTTTTACTGATATTGAATTTTATTAAATCAACATCAAGCTGACACAAAGTGAATAATGAAACTTTTTTATGCTATAAAATTCCTTATAGCTGAATTGAACTAATTCATTCGTGAAGATTAACTTTACCAAGTTATCAAACTGAATTTTCTTTTTAAAGGTAAAGTTTTTCATTCAATAAAACAATGTTTTTGTACAATTTGTGGTTGCATTTTATTTTTTATTCATCTTCATGTAATACCTACTTTTTATAGAGCGTTTCATTCTTATTGGCCAAGAAAAGTTTAGATTTTGTTTCAAGTTTTGAATGATTTTATGGTTTATTAATATTAATAAAGGGAGACATATGGAATATTTAAGCTTTTATAGAGCAATCTAGCCTACATAATATTTGTCAGCTCTATTTTGGATATTTCCATAGCTAGTTTTGGCCAGATTACCCATTTTAAATAAGGTATAGTAAACGTAAAGGTATATATATCTGTTCCGGATCCGCTGCGCTGTGCAAGTGGATCCGCTCCGGAGTCATTTCTATCTGGGATTCTGCTTAAAACAGCTGGATATAATTAATGAGGTGTAGCTATATAAGGCAATGCAGTTATAATTCTCTTTGCAAAACTATGGAATTAGATTTGTGCCAAATAAAACGAACCAAACTTTTGCGAAATCGAACAAAAATATACATTGATAAATGAGAAAAACACTCTGAAAATACAAACAATCAACTAAATAGCAAAAAAGTAACATCGTTTTCAAATAAACTGCATTCTTTGTTGACTTCACTTTCAGCTTCACTTCCGCTAAACGCAGTTTTGAATGCGCTGCCAGAGTTTTCGCTTCCCAAGTGTTTACGTTCGCCATTCTGGCTCAACCCTCTCGTGAGGGCGGGGCTTAACAGCGGTTCGCTCTGATTGGCTCGTGAGATTTTGATCGGCGGTGTTACGAGATTTTCTGTTTCAGTGGGCGGAGCATACATGAATATTAATGAGTTTCCCGGACATGCGCGTGGAGCTGAGAATTTCAGTTCAAGCTCCTTGTATCTCAGCAGGTGTAATGGAATATTTTTAAAAAGGTAAATATATTGTGACGCGTGTCCCGGGACCTGATCAGCGTCGCCCTGGAAACGGAGGAGAAACACCTGCACGCCATTAACGCGGGCTGGCCGGCCACACCTGAACCTCATCACGAGGCAGCTTTATGAGACACCAAGAGGCGCATTTGGGTGAGACATGACTCCAGTGAAGCATCACTTACTTTTCTCTCCTTCTCCCTCCAGAGAGCAGCGTTTAGCCGGCCAGCCCGAAGCACCTGCACCGCACGGACACCGGACACCGGACACCGGACACCGGACACTCACGCACTCGGAGCACTGAAAAGAAGTAGATCCTGGTGCACGAAGACACAGCACCTAAACCCTACGGCACGCCACTAATTTCCCACAATAAACGCACATCCTGTCGTGTGATTCTTCCACCCGTTACAATATTTACAGCGTTGCATGAACCTATGCCTAAACTACATTTGTTCATCATTTCGTAATTGATTAGTTTGCAGTGTTTTGTTCACAGAAACCTTGCTCGTTTTGTGCAGTCGTCCCTGACTGAATGATTGCAGCCATTCTTTGTGTAATGTTGGGATAAATCACCGCAAACCAGTTGTATACATCGATTTCAGTTCGTTGTGCTGTTCATTTGTTGCTCGCAAAGCTTTAAAACTGTGTCTTATTAATTGTTATAATTTGTTGAATACATTATGCTACAAATGAAATAAACCTATATGACTGTATCTGTGGACATATTTTTGTATAGCGTGTGATGATCCATGTCTTAACTTACTCTGTTCAACATTCTCCGTGTTGTTTGGTTATAAACTAACTGAACTAACTTTTTTTCATGTTTCCCCATATATAATATTTAAACATTTGTACAAACAAATATAAATGAAGATGATCACAAGTAAAGGTGTGAGGTTTCCCTTTCACAGTGAAATCAAGAATCCCAGAACACCTGGATGATTATGCAGGGGCGGACTTAGCAATTTGGGGGCCCTAAGCAAATTCCAGGTATGGGGCCCCCATACAATAACTATGTGTCATTTTATGCTTAACCCGTATTTTGCTCGCTCGCTCTAGCTTTTAGTTTATTTATCCCTTCACAACCAGTAATTAGTCAACTTGCTGCTGTTCTAAAGCCAAATTAGGCTACCTTATTTTTTTGTTTTTTTTCATATCACAAAAGGTAGACATTATCAAAAAATAAATAAATAAAAAAAGAAAAGAAAAATACGTGCACTTGTCTATTTAATAAATTGTAAATATTTTCAATCTTTTTGCAAACATAAAACTATCCCTTGCAACTCATTCCATATTCCAAGTGTTTATAACTTATTTTGCTCGATCGCTCTAGTTTATAGTTTATTTGTACCGTCACAACCAGTAATTTGTCTACCTGATGCTCTTCTAAAGCCAAATTTGGCTACCTTATTTTTTTGAGATTACAAATGAAGACATTATCCAAAAAAAAAAAAAAAAAAAAACTTGCACTTGTCCATTTAATAAATTGTAAACCATTTCAATCTTTTTACAAACATAAAATTGTCCCAGGCAACTCATTATATATTCCAAGTGTTCTGAAGGCATACTGTAGGCTTTGCCGAGAAACAAATCGAAAATGAAGCCGATTATTAAGAGAAAATCTCCAGTCATTGCATTCGTGCATTTATACGAGTACGCGGCAGTTCGCGCCGGTGCGCCTATAGAAGAAGCACACAAGAGAGTCATTTTGAAACATCAAGATAAATAAAATTGTGACTTGAAACACAATACTTTCTTTACTGAGGTGAATATCTCTGTTCTGAGACAGTCAGACAGCCGAGCATGCGCGCAAAGAGCGCTTCCTCATAATCACTATAGCAGTCTCTCACTTCAGTTCATTGCGATCTCACGACGTTCCGTTAATAAGCTCTACACTGCACAATGAATCTCTTATTTACATCGTATCTACACTTTGTTATAATGATATGATCCCTGAACTTGCAGAACTCAGCACTTGACAAAAACTCGGCATTTTGATCGGTAAGTGGTGTCTAACTTTAACACTTCTGGTCACTGCGTTCAAGAAGTCAGCGCACATGTCTGTGAACGGCTACAGTGCTCAACGCTGCAGATATGTTTCGCCAATATCAGATGGGGCCCCCTGATTCCCCGGGGCCCTAAGCGGCCGCTTACCTCGCTTATTGGTTAAATCCGCCCCTGTGATTATGTCTACACTGATCTCCAATAGTAGTGCAGATGATATAGACATTTACATTACATTATTTATTGTTATACTCTTCTGTTACCTTTTATGTTTTAAAACGGTCGTCCTCTGGCAATGAAAGAAATAACATTCACCACCATATCAGTGGCCTAAGAACAAATTAGCAACCTACACTGATGTTATTCTCTGTCATCTGTTCTTTGACCATGTGTTGCACTGTACTTATGATACACAATGATGATCATTTATACAAATGCATGATCTATTTTGATGCACAACATTATAAGACATAAAGTTTCATAAACACATATATTATTAATTAGGCTTTAAATAGAGGCACTTTTCTATAAAAAATAAAGTGGAATAAAGATTGGATTGTGGCCTTGACTATCTTTTGATATCTAGATGTTGCTATAATGTGTGTTGGTGTGGAAGTTTGATATTATTTGAGACAGTGACATTTTGTTTTAAAAATATGAATTCAATAATGATTCACACTCAAAATTTAGTCATGGAGGATGTGATTAATATAAGTTTCCCTCAGTTTTGAGTATGAATCACCATTGAATTCTTGTGATAAACTAAAAATATTTATGCACCAAAACAAGACTACATAGAAGAAAAGAGAGAGTGATGTAAATATCCTTGTTGGATCTGCTGTATAAAAATATGACACATAATAAAGTAATTCTATGATTATATGTAAGAGAGGTAAAACAACAACAACATATTTCTAAACTTGATTCTGGCATTTGACTCATGACATTACCATTCAAAGGTTTTGGGATTACTATGTTGTTGTTTTTTTAGTATTACTATTATTATTATTTTATTTTTATTTGTTTTAAGAAATGTATGCTTTTGTTTGACAGGGATGCATTAAATTAATTAAAACGACAGAAAGTACATTTATATTGTTACAAAAGACTTCTATTTCAAATAAATACTGTAGAACTTTCAGTTCATGAAGGAATGTTGCGTAATGGTTTCCACACTTCATTAAGCACAACAGTTTTCAACTCTGATAATAATCAGAAATGTTTCTTGAGCAGCAAATCAGCATATTAGAATTAATTCTGAAAGATCAAATGACACTGAAGAGGAAAAATTGAAATCTGACATCACAGACCTTAAAGCCTTAGAACAGTAGGCTAATCAGAATCAGAGCTTTATTGCCAAGTGTGTTTACATACACAAGGAATTTGTCTTGGTGACAGGAGCTACCAGTGCAAAGAAAAAATAATAATACAGACATAGCGCGGACATACATATAATAGACATACATTAAAAAAAATAAATAAATAAATTTAAAAAAAAATAATATATATATATATATATATATTGTTGTTGTTAATAAAATCATTTTGTTAACATCAAATTAGTTGCATATTCTATTCCATAAAATGCCGTGAAGTAGACCTATTTGTTTTCTCATTTACAGTGTACCAAATATAGGCTACTTTATACACTTTTGTCCATACAATTTTGTTTAATCCAAAATGTTGCTTATGTATTAAAGGAACACTTTCATCCATGTGTGTGGTCTTGGATTCCTGTTCATTTTGTAAATATAAGTCAAACAGTTTGAAGAATCACACCAGGGTAGATTAAAAATGATTAGTCCACAGATACAAGTTTATTTCAGCTGTTGCACTCAAAAGATATCAATAGCAGACAGTTTTAAAGCATTGCAAGCTAAGCTACAGCACAACAAACTGAAATCAGTCCAACTAGCTGAGGTTTGCTGTGCTTTATCCTAACATTACACAAAGAATGCCTATCATTCAGTCAGCGACGACTGCACAAAACATGCAATTAATAAAAACATTATAAACTGTTACAAAATGATGAAAAAAATGTTGTTTAGGCATACGTTTCACAACGCTGAAAATATTGTAAAATATTCCATTAAACCTGCTGAGATACAAGCAGCTAAACTGAAATTCTCAGTTCCACGCGCATGTCCGGAAGCTCATTAATATTCATGTATGCTCCGCCCACTGAAACCGAAATCTCGTAACAGCGGCTCATTGAACCGGAAGTAGTGTTTCAGTTGCGCGGGCGCGTGTCTGGACTGTGGAGCTGTGAGTAGTCTACACTAATGGTAATAAGAGTATATTAAAGAACATTAATTATAAAACACGGATATTTTCCACATCAGAAGAAGAAGAAGAGTAGGGTTATTTGAGATGAGTAATCGGGAGGCTCACGGAGCGACAACCTCATCCTCGTCAGGACATTCGAGGCAGCCTGAGGTAAGCTTGTTATAATAAATAGAAACATCGAGATATAAGTTTTATTCCTGTGCAGAATGCAACAGTTGTGTCTGTATTTAGACGGTTAAGTGTGTATGTCACGTATAGGTTAGTTATGTACATGTCTGCAGACTGCAGTGGACTTATGTTGTGTAGTTTGATTCAGTATAAGTTACCTTGATTGCTCTTTATACACCAACATTTTACCACCTTGGAATTATAATTTCTGAGCAGTTTTGAGATATTGAGCTCTAAAGTTTCTGCATTCCATACTCCTTTGTAGACAGAACCTAAACATCACATGATGTAAATAAGTTGTCACAAAATACAAATGTGAATAACTCAGTTTTGACAGAAATGTGAGAAACTTATAATTCCAAGGTGATGATACGTCATATATTGAAGGATGTTGTGTGTATTTTCAGCAAAGATCTCAGACTGAGCTTTATTCTGCAGCAAGGCTCAAAGCTTGGTGCTGATGCTGCATCAGCGATACATAACATCATAGAGGTGCTTCACCATTCACTGCCAAACCAGCTCGGGACAGCGTCCAGCTGTGGAACAAGACATGGCCAGGCTTCAGTTTGCAGACATGATTTATTTTAAATAAATCTTAATTAAAAACTATGTTTTACTCTCTCAGCAAATATTAGAGAGTAACTTTATTTTTAATGATTTTTTGTAATTTGGATTTTAGGTTTCCGACTTATTTACAGACGCGTTCCCCAAAATGAGATCAGCGTCCGGAGGATGGCTTCTCTATACGTCTAATGATTCTGACACGCTACCAATTCAGTGTAATAAAAGTAACTAGATTCAGAGTATCACACGAGGAAACATGTTTAATGTAAATATGCACACGTCATCCCATTAATGTAAGTACATTTAAATAGTCAATATTCATGTTTTTAGCAATTAAACATAATTCAAAGTTAATTAACACACAGCGACCAGAAAAGTAATTAAAGATTTCAAAAAATGCTGATGTGTTTTCCAAGAGGTTTTAAGGGCAGTTCATGCTAAATTGTTATCATTTACTCACATTTATGTTGTTCTAAATATTTACAGTATGGCTGGCTCGATTTATTGAAGAATGTCTGAGCGGTTTATGTCCAAACAATGAAAGTCAGTTTTGTTCAGAAATCTCTTTACTCCTCAAACACTTGCGTTATATGGACAAAAACAAAACAGACATTCTTCAGGATATCTTATTTTGCTTTTTACTGTCAAGAAGTCAGGTTTCGAGCTCCATGTAAATAAGCTTTTTAACCTCCATTATCAGCCAAATCCCAGTATTACTAATATCAGCGCATTACTAGTATGATTATCAGGTTAATTTATATTCTTGTTTTAACGTTTAATTTTGTGCATTTATTTAAATGTTTTCCAGAAAGCACTTTGTAAGACTTCAGGTGTTATTCAGGTGGACAGGGAAGCGGCGGCTGAATCTTGTTCCTCCAGAGTTGGAAGGGTACTGTGGCGGTGAAGTGTCGCGCCCCGCAGTTCGAAGAATGAAACAAAGACTTGGAGTTTTGATTCTAGAAAAATTAGATTTTATTCGGCCGATATAAAACCGAAGCTCTCTCTTCAGAAAAGCTTCTCGACTGTTCTTTGTCTCTGGTTTATATACAAGCCATTTAAGGCGGATTCTAAGGGTAAGTCATATGCATACATTTCACTTGTGTATGTAACTCTATCTGTCCCAGAGGAGAAGAGACCCTCTAGAATTTGTTATGGGGAGAAAGCCCCCTCCTCATTTCTTCCAGATGTGCTTTGCCACGTACGCACTTTGACACAAAGGCCTTGCTTTGCCACGTACACATTTTGACACCGAGGCCTTCAGAATATATTGGAAGATTCAACAGATACCTTATAAGCAAAATTCACCTTGATTATGTCTAAATAATTCTGATTAATATCCATAAAAATCTTCTACATTTCTCCCTTTGAGACTTCATTAAGTCTCACAATTTGTTTACATCTACCCAGAGTGCCACTTCATAATTCAGTCCTTTCAGCTAACACTATCTAGTGACTAAGTAAGTCACGCAGGTTTACCATCAACGACTAAATGATGCGGCAGCACTCTAGAGGAGAATCAGGACCAAACATCTCTCCTTTTTAACTTAAATGAGAGTAAAAGATCCCGTCTCCTTTCCCCCTTTATAGTAAAATACAATGTTAAAAGAATGAGCGTGCAATTGGTTCAGCGCTTGCCTGTGGTTGTCACAGTTATGTATATAAAACACATTTAAAACATAATACATCGAATATTCCAAGAAACAATAGTTCAGATCTCCTTCTGGCGCAGTATTACTTGGTATAAAAGTATAGCATTGATCCCCAAGCACAACACAGACTCCTCCCTTTTCAGCTAACAAATAGTCTAAAGTTATTCTGTTTTGCCATGTCATTCGGCTTGTTGCATCCAATTGTTCTCCTAAAAGTGATAAGGCGTTATCAGTGTAATTCAATATTGATTCAAATCCTGATTTAACTTCATCTCTTACCTTAAATTCATGAGGTATCCCTCTTGGTTGACCAATAGCATCTATATAAACTGCAGGGTCTTTTTCATAGGCCCTTCTCGATCTAGATTTCTCTTCTTTTGTTTCTCCTTCTTCTAAAGAGATGTGACTCATTTTATGTGTCAACATAACCCTAGTGCATAATCCTGACCATTTTCTGGTACTGTTGTCAAAAGGCCATATTCTAATCCACACATCCACCATATGTCTACTAATGGAATATGTTGGGCCTTCTTTTACCACTAAATAGTCAACTGTGCATCGCGGTATTTGCCATATTTTGCTACACTTTCCTTTAAACCTTCCTACGTCAACATTTCCCTTTTTCTCATAACATTCAAATTCTTAATCTGCCATTAATTGTATTCTTCCTTGCGGCTTTTGTATTTTTGTTTCTTGTATAATAGGCCATTTACGGGTACGTTCACACTGCAATTCAATCACTTCTCTGTAGATCGTTGTGGATTGGAGAAACTGGCCCCAATATGGGCAAAGATGCCATTTTTTGGGTACAGTTTCTAAAGACATTTATCGCTTTGCCTCGTTCTACTAAACATTTACTTCCCATTTTTAATACATCTAACCCCATTGCATTAGACAGTCCTGGACATGTCTTCAACCATTCATCTTGAAATATTTTGCAACTAGAACTGTGTATAGGTATTGGTACAATATATAAAATTGGTCTCGCTTCAAGGCAAACTATGCAGTTTTCCCATTCTTCTTTTTCGGCTGTGTAATTTACCCATTTATACCAACTATTATCTTCTGCCTTTTCCCATAATATATCTGAATTGTTTTTAATAGTGATGTTATGATTGTCATCTGCAATGTGTCTATTTTGTCTAGATATTTTTTCCTCCTCTATTTGTGCTTGTTCATTTTGGATTAAGTTGAAGTCACTGTTAGATTTATTTGAGGGCTGAAAAGTTAATTCTTGGGAAGTCTGGTTGCTGTTGGTTCTCGTTTGCATTTGCAATTGAAAGGAAGTCTGGTTGCCGTTGTCTTCAGCTCGAGCTTGTAGAATGACAATATGCATTAGGCATGTGATGATCATCAGATATCTTTCCACTTCCTCTTTTCCATTTGTTGGCTCCCAAGTATTCTGATCGTCTCGTTAGCTGTCCCATCACTCATTCCATCTTCACCAGGGTGACTCTTTGCGAATCGTTGCAATGGTCTTTCCCTCGTTGGCAAGGGAGGGTCGTTACTAGCACGCCCTTCATCCCTCACTTCATGCTGTGTGGGGTTGTTGAAGCTGGTTGGCGTATTTTTAAGGTGAGAGATGTGGACCCAGGTGTCACTTTGCAACTATTTTGCTGATCAATGCAAGATTCTTCCTTGAGGCCATAACTGCACACTCACTGGTTCTTACTGGTGGAGCAAACCATTCCTGGGCCTTGATATAACTGCTGTCACCTGTAAATGGAAACTTTCAGAGTTTTTGTTAGTGATATCAAACATGCTCATTTGCTCATCGGATAGTTATCCTTCTTGGTGTGACCTGTGGAAGTCTCATGTGGGTTGAGGGCTGTCCTGGCCCCATTTTTGAGCTCTCAGAACTCCATTGCTGTTAATAAAATGAGTATATTATTTTCTATAATATGATAAAGAATTTGGTTTTACTCAGTTATCTGCATCCTTACAATTTTTCAATTCATTTCAAATTTATTCTTAACAATTTACTAATTCAGTTATCTCTTTGTTTTATAAACTGAGTTCCACTATATCACTAGATAATTTCCTAGGCCTATCTTGTTCAGTAGCGTTGGTCTTTTGACCTGGAAAACACTCAACCCACTTTATGTTAACAGTCAGAAAGGCAATATTTTATCCTTTTGAGACAGAATCAGCTCCATCATGTTATGCTGAAAAGAAAGTTAGATGTGGGGTGGACAGAGCAAGCTTGCTTGCTTTGCCTTCCCATGTAATGCGCTGCGCAAGTGTGGCACTGTTTTTCTTTCTGCCACAACAATAACCTAGGTACTGACCAGGAAACTTAACCGAATTCATCCATGGTCTTTATTTTACTGGGCGTTATTTGCCCTGTGGGCCCACATACTGTATTCAAATCTGCATACAGCTATTTGGCAAAATAATTGATTTATTTCAGTGTCTCGTCAGACACCTTCTTTCACTCCATACAACACCATCATTCATACTTTTTCACACCCTTTCACACCCCCCTTTTTGGCCAAAAACATATTTTGTCTTGAGATTTCAGCTGATTGTGACCTGAATGGTTTTAGTTGTGGAATGCTACAGATTCCGAATATAACATGAAGTTTTTTGTTACACTCTACTAAGCGTATACCTGGTAGCATTCAACATAGTGTCTAAATGTCATTATGCAACTGGACAACGTCAGTCACTATAAGGTTTGCTTTAACACTGCAGTATAAACCTCCTTTTTCTTTTTCTCAAACAAAATCTAATAGATTAATTGGTTTAGATTATTTGATTTAGGCATTGTGCAGTTGAGAGAGTCAATTGTAATTTCTCAAATGCCACTTGTTTGTCTAATTTAAAGTTTAGTCATAATTTTTTGTTATTGCTCATGAGCTACTTTTGAGATGATGCTTAGAGATCTCTGCATAATTTAGGATCCATGGCCATCAATATTTCTATCTTGTTATCCTCAGTTACGGCAGCATATGTGATTTTGGATCTTTGGCGTAATTTTTTTATGCTTTTAGGCAATCCAGCCCCAGAAAATTACCATTAAACAAAATGGAGTGACCAATATTTTTATTTTATCAGCCATATATATTTTTCTATTAGACATCTTGTCTACTTTTTTTTCTTTCCCAAAGAGTTCAGCATTGTTGTCAATAATTCAGTTGTGCATTTTTCCCTCGTTGGTTAATGAAATAGCCCTCACTATGCCAAATCCAGCTCGATTTTTTTCCTAAATTGTTGAGTCAAGCACCCACTTCTGTCTGTCAAAATTTCTTAAGACATAAGGCTGGACTGGTACCTATTGAAAAGCAGATTCAGAATGTTAGTTAAAACACAGAATTCAAAGAACTGCTGTGAGACCAGTGAATAATCAAGATTAATAAAATTAATAAAATGATTAACAAATTTTGAAACAGTCTCTAAAGTGATCAAATAAATGTGCTTCACCTGTGCACAATGGGAAGGGATGGAAGTGCTTCTGGTTAGATCATCAGTTTGTTAAAGCTGTTTAGCTGTTGCACTGGGTTGTCAGTCTGTGATGGCACTCAAAGGCCTGATGTTGTGGTGTATGATCTCCGTTGTTTCTCTGCCTCTCCTCAGTCTGGCTTTTGATTGTTCTTGCCAGAGTTTTGCATTTCATGATGTTCTCTTCACACTCAGGAAAAGTCTCAAGTGAAAGATTCACCTTTTCCTGCTTTAAGTCAGCCTTTCTCCATGCAGAAGTGTGCACTCCTCTTTTCGGCGGGTAGCTGAAAATCCATCAGCCCCTCCCTTCTTCTCTCTACAGCTGTCTTTGCTTCTTCGCCACTTTGTTAGACAGACTCCATTGCTTTGTCAAGGCACTGATCCAGAAGCCATCTGAAATCTTAACACTCAGAGACTGCATTATTCAAATTGCACCTTTGTAAACTGTGACCAAATTGTCTCTGAGCAATCAGCTCTTTATCTAATTTTCACTTTTCAACCATCTCTTTCTATGGCCCCTTAATAAAAAGGTAAAAATAAGTAAATAAAATAAAATAAATAAAAAGGTAATCTGGTTAAAACAGCAGTTCCTTATTCTTTTTAGTAAAGCAAGTTCTTCATTGCAGGAAAATAGCAAGCAGTTTTTCTTTGCAAAATGCAGAAAGCAGCAGTAATCTACCTTTATTATGTATTATAATCAAACAAAATAATCCTTTCTGTTACAACAGTATGTATGGTAAACTAAAGACATCAATCATAATTTTCTTCTATATTTGCATGGTTTAAAATAATCTAGTAATTGTGAATGGATTTTCCCAACCAACATAAAATAATTCCTTTTATTTAATTTAATTATTTAATCAACAAATTCCATTATTATTTTTAAATATCCTAAAGCTTTTGATTCAAAATTTCTATGAACTTGGTCACCCAATCTTGCTCTCATTCAACATTGCACTACACTAGTTATATTTGGTTAGCTCAAACCCAAATCTCTAATTCTGTAATGGATTAACCTTCATACTGTCTCCCAGGGACAACAAGATACAAATTTTGGAAGTCTTCAGTTTTAAGCACGCGTAATATTTTTATTCATCTATTAATTTTTTATAATAATGTTGCCACTATTTTTCAATTAATTTTTTATTCTTCATTTTATGACCTTTTTATTATATCTGATGCATGTACACTTTCTATATGCTTTTTCTTTATTTTATGATCACATAGTATTCATAATATCTTTAATAATGATTTTTATTTATTCATTTCTTAATTATCTCTCGTCTCTATCGTTTTATTTAGTGCGCACTTATTATTTTTAATGTTCTTTATTGAACTTCCTCACTTAATATCTCTTCTGCACAGCGCTGCTCTCAGAAATTTTTCTCTCCTCTTGCTTTTTCTCACACAGACACCCAACATAGGATCTTGTCACACATCTGGATTCAATCTCTATTGACCCTATTTCCCTAGCAACATGCACACCTCTAAGTCCCTCTTGAGTGTGACACGAGCTGCGGCCGTTCTCCATTTAGAAAAAGGCACACTTCTCTCCCCAAACCCAATCGGAACTTATGTGTTTTCTCTTAACTCTCAGTCTTTCACACACACATGCATTCAGACACGGACACAGTTTCAAACATTCTCCAAAACAAAACAACAAAACAAAGCTTTTTTCCTCTCGAGTTTCCACCTGCTCCAAAATACTGGTTCTGGTACTGTAACCTCTCTGTATTCTCTTTTCGCAGTAAAAGAACAAGATTCTGTCAGGAATTTTTACCTACCCAAGCAGTCCCCTGTGACCTTACAATATTTTTTGTCTTTTTTAATTTAATCAGGGCGGTATTGTAGATCTTGCGCGCTCTCTATACTATATCTACTTCACGTCTATCTCCGTCTCTTCAGGCCCAGCCCAAATAAACACAGACCATTGCTAGCAATGTATTTTTGCCTGCATCATCTCAGTTCAGTTTAAGTTACTCATCAAGACCTCAAACAATAAACCAGATAATGCATGCAGTTATTTTTCTGGAATAAAAACTCCTCTTTTTTAAATCTTCTCATCTTTAAATTTAGTATTTTGGAAGAGCAAAATTTAAGTGACCTTACCACCAAGAACAGATTTTGCAAACAACACAATATTATATAAGCAAAAATGCTTACCTGATTAAAAAAGGTGGCCACCTTTACGTGTTGTTTGAAATCTGCTCCAAGCGGTGGTACACTTTGTGGCTCTTTTCCAGATCCTGTTCGTGACGCCAAATGAAGTGTCGCGCCCCGCAGTTCAAAGAATGAAACAAAGACTTGGAGTTTTGATTCTAGAAAAATTAGATTTTATTCGGCCGATATAAAACCGAAGCTCTCACTTCAGAAAAGCTTCTCGACTGTTCTTTGTCTCTGGTTTATATACAAGCCATTTAAGGCGGATTCTAAGGGTAAGTCATATGCATACATTTCACTTGTGTATGTAACTCTATCTGTCCCAGAGGAGAAGAGACCCTCTAGAATTTGTTATGGGGAGAAAGCCCCCTCCTCATTTCTTCCAGATGTGCTTTGCCATGTACGCACTTTGACACAAAGGCCTTGCTTTGCCACGTACACATTTTGACACCGAGGCCTTCAGAATATATTGGAAGATTCAACAGATACCTTATAAGCAAAATTCACCTTGATTATGTCTAAATAATTCTGATTAATATCCATAAAAATCTTCTACAGCGGCACCATCAGATGTGCAACTGGAGGGAAGACCATGATTTATATTGTTCTTTACAGGATGAGTTTGATTTATCCCCCTTCCATCTGATGCCAGGAATGTTCTTTAAAGGGTTAGTTCGCCCATTTAAGACATGAAGTTGTATGCAATCCTTACCAGCACTATAGTGCATACACACTGACCCACCCTTTAGTCACCTCCCTGGTCAGAGTTCTGGCCGCTGGAAGTTTTTCAAGATAGTACTCCCGGTTAGTTTCCGGGGCCTCAAAACTGTGCGTTTTACGTGAAAAATTATTTGCGTTTCAAAGCTTGATTAATTTACATCACAAAAAACACGCCTGACAAAATTCATACCTCAGTTTTAATCGGCACTAGTTTCTTTCCATTTCTATCAATCCGCGCTGCTGTCAACGTCAACAGTGCGCACGTTCAGATCAGCTGTTGATAGCGCGACTCGCTGACAACATGTCTGACTCACGAAACTTCTGATGGCGAAACCAATTTTAGCACAATGTCAGACGGAGCAGATGATGATGAAAGTAATTTTCAGCTTGTTTACCGTACAGTTTAGACATTGGATCATAACGTTAGTAAATAGAGCTTACCCGTGGTACTGGTACAGCAAAACTCTTTAAAATCATTTTTTCTTTTTCCTCCTTGGTTGGGGATGTAATCGTCTTCGCTGAAGTGAGCACTGCACACGGAAATCCTTGATTCTCGATATTTTAGCTCCCGCAGAGTAGCCGATGGCAACCAGCCAAAGCTGTCTCGTAGCTATATCCGACACTGGAAAACGATGGAATCTGAACGGTGATCCGGCACATTCTTGTGGTCACAGCCTGGGAATTTACAAGTTCGCACCATTGTTCATTTTCTACTTTTATGTCGTTGTCATTCGATTGTGTAAACACTAACAGCTGATCTGAACGTGCGCACTGTTGGCGTTGACAGCAGCGGATTGATAGAAATGGAAAGAAAATAGTGCCGATTAAAACTGAGGTATGAATTTTGTCAGGCGTGTTTTTGTGATGTAAATTAATCAAGCTTTGAAACGCAAATAATTTTTCACGTAAAACGCACAGTTTTGAGGCCCGGAAACTAACCGGGAGTACTATCTTGAAAAACTTCCAGCGGCCAGAACTCTGACCAGGGAGGTGACTAAAGGGTGGGTCAGTGTGTATGCACTATAGTGCTGGTAAGGATTGCATACAACTTCATGTCTTAAATGGGCGAACTAACCCTTTAATGCCAAAAGCAGAATGCAACAAATGCTATAAAATAATGCCATTGCAGATTCTTGCTCTGCATGTCAGGGAATGTGAACCGCTTTCAGACTCGGAACCAGAGGATATATATATAATTTTTTTTTTTTTTTTTTGGTACACATACAGCAGTGTAGAAACAGTGTGATTTTGTGGTGCATGATGTGATGAAGATTTTGACATTTCTAGTTAGATCAGGAGTCAGAACATTGGATTTCAAACGTATGTTTATATGGTAAATGAGACTTTAGCTATATATTAAAGCACTGGATGAAATGTTTTTACTTCACATAAACAGTATTATATTTTCCTCCGAGTCCAGTGTCCCTTCAATCAAGGAGCCCTGATACAATGGATCCACAAAATGAAGAGATGTCACGGTACATAAAGTAACATGAACATTAATATGTAATAATTTACTTGTATAATTTATAACTTTTTTATTATAATGCTGTCTCAACCATTCCATGCTGAAAATCATTCCTGACAGGATTTTGTTTTGTACATACTTTGGATTTCTTGTTAATTCATTTGTTCTGGTTACACTGGTTTGTTTGTTTGTTTTCCCCCTGTCTGTAGAATTGATTGGTGGCATAGAGACTGGGCTCTTTGAAGGGGAGGAGGGCAAAGGCAAAATGCCAAAATACTCCCTGAATGATGTTGACAATGGCCTGTTTCAGTAAGTGTCCCTCATCAGAGGAATCGGTCACCTAAGAATGAAAGTTGTCATGTTCACACTCGTGTCATTCCAAACTTAAATGGATCGTTCACCCAAAAATACATTTCTGTAATCATTTACTCGCCCTCAAGTTGTTCCCAACATGAATTAATTGCTTTGTTCTGTTGGACACAGAAGAAGATATTTTGAAGAATGTTTGTAATCAAGCAGTTTTCGGCTTCATTGACTTCCATAGTAGGAAAAACAAGTACCATGGAGGTGAAAGGTGCCTGAAAACTGCTTGATTACGGTTACAAACATTCTTCAAAATATCTTCTTCTGTGTTCAACAGAATAAAGAAATTAATTCACGTTTGGAACAACTTGAGGGTGAGTAAATGATTATAGAGATGTTTTTTTGGTGAGCCTTCTCTGTGGAAAGAAATTACATTTGTTTCAGGGTGAACTATTCGTTCAAAAGTAAATGCATTTTAAACGTGAATTTCACATCACACTAACTGGAAAAATGTTATTATACTGCATTTCTTTTTTTCATTGTAATTTTAGAGTTGCTGGGGAGGTTTTTGCTGGTAGTCTTGCACAGGGTGCCCAGCTTCAAGATTTCTGCAGGGCTGGTGTTATGATTTTCTGTCGAGTGGAAGCCTTGAAAATGTTACCAAGGATAACGTTTACGATGCTGAGTTTTCACCACTGATTAAAATGGTATCCTACAACAAATTGCCTTAGTGTCTTTCTGTTGCCATGTATTCTTTTTTTAGATGTTTAACCTTTTAACTCTTTTTAGATCGAGGAGGCTTCAGAGTCGTCATCTTACAGTGAACAGATCGTCAACTGTGGCTACACAGCGCCTATAAACAAGGAGAAAATAACAAGGTTTTACTCTGTGTTAATTTTAAATGCATCTTCCATAGAGAATACAATCGATTAGACATTAACATTGACTGAAATGTGTTTGTTCTGTTTCTGTGAAGAGCAATTGTGCTGCATGCAGCTGCTCGTGGAAGCCTCGTGCTTCAGCAGCTCCGTGAAGGGTTAAAACTTCACAGTTTGATAGACGTCATGAAGAACAGAGAAGTGTGCCGCAGCCTCTTTGTTGTGCGAGGTGGTGATGATACGGTGATTTCAAAAACCTACTGGTTCTGTTTGCATTGCTGTTTAAAAATGTTACAGCACAAAATAACTCCTATTTTCTTCTTTCTGTACGGCATGCTGTTTAGATAATGTTTGCCATTTTCTGTCTTCTGGCATGTTCTTCAGGTGGACTCCCAGTACACTGTGTCACATCTCGTCCCACAAATGAGTGAGAGTGGCGCTCTAAAACATGCCAAAGAGCTGAAAATCTGAATAATTTCCAGCATTTTCTAATGAAGGTACGTTCGTATTCACTTCAGATGTCAATGAATGCAAATGTTTATTATAGAAGTCCACTGACAGAGTATTTTCACAGACATTAGCTGTGTCTGAAATCGCTCACTCGTTCACTCATTCACTAATCCCTATATAGTGTAAGGCAGTTGAGTGAACTATATTAGAAAGGAGTGAACGAAATGAAGTGAACGGATTCGGACGGTGACCTGTACACTGCGTGTGAGACTTGGCTGTTGCAAAAACATCTTCGATGTACTTTTATATTTCATGTACCTCATTTTAGAAAATAATATTAATAGCAATAACACTTAAAATGACTATGTAATCAGCTTTGTGGTTTCATTGATGGTATATTATTCATTTGTTCTGTAATATGGTCATAATCATTAAATACTATTAAAATATTGTCAACAAAAATAAACTCACATTAGCACACATTAATAATTGTATGTATTTATTGTTTGTAGTATCTTGAAACTCTCGAGCAGCGTTTTGCACTCAAATAAGATGGTCAGAGCGCCCTCAGGCGACCGTTAATTTGACATCAGAATGAATACACTACCAACGAACATTTTTAAAAATCCACCAAATTCATAATTTTTGCAAATTAAACGGCATCTCTCGTTCAAACTCGCTCGCTCCCGCTCTCTCTAACAGCTCGTCGGTTCTCCGCATTGGATTGTGGGAAATAGTGCTTCAGCGAGTGTACATCGGTTGTACACTCGAAATCAGAATGCATTGTGGGTAAAAAGTAGTGAACGAATGTAGGGAATGAAGCCGTTCACTCAGAATTCGGACAGCACTACAAAATGGCTGACACCCGATATAGTGCACTATATAGTGGATAGGGAGCGGTTTCAGACACAGCTATTGATTACAAAATATGTCTGATAACTGATTGATCACAGATCATTACTGCAGTCTTCAGTGTCACATGATCTTCAGAAATCATCCTAATCTGCTGATTTGATGCTCAAGAAACATTTCTGATTATTATCAATGTTGAAAACGGTTAACATGTGAATAACATTATTGTGTAAATAGTGATACTTTAAATTTTGTAAAAATATTTTACATTACATTTATTAAAGCCTTTATTACATAGCAATCTTTTGTAATATTTCAAACTTCACGGTCATTTTTGATCAATCTGATGAATAAAAGTGTTAATTCCCCTTTTTTTAATCTTACCAAAAAGACATAGACATCATAGACACCTGCTTCTGTCACAGAGACAAGCCTTTAAAATAACTGTTGAGTTTGATCACACATGCGTGCAGCGAATGCCAAGCCACACACTTTGCTGTCCTATCGTCAGCGCATGCCCCCAAACCATTACATTTCCCACCGCACATTTGTCAGATTTTAATGAATGTAAAGAAATCATGAAAACAGCAGAGCAACATGGTGCTTGCTTTTACAGAGAGTAGATTGTGAAATTAACTCCAATGTCTAGACAGAATCTTCCTCCCAATAGTTTTAATTTCTTCTTTAAACTTCATAGATACTGTTCAACACTTGTTAATGATTTTACATACTTTTGAATGGTTTACAAAGTCTTAAATGTTTTTTGTTAAAGTGTTTTACAAAAATAATTAAATGTTTGAAGTGTGTAGATTGAAATTAACTCCAATGTTCCTCCCAATAGTCTTTAAATTTAAAGACGCTGTTCAGCAACACTTATTTAACATGCTTCTGAATCAAAGTCTTAAATATTTTTGTTACAGTATTTTACACAAATAAAAAAATAGTCACTGTTAAAAATAAATGAATGACAATTTAAAGTGATTTTCTAGTGAATTATTATTATACAACAACAGAAAAAGGAAGAAAGTACAATTTCTAGAAATTTCTACTCTTTGGCAAAAGAAGCTAAAGATGTTGAAACACCAACAGAAAGCGGTTTCTAATCTAATCATCCATATGTGACCTTTTTGTTTTTTATCTGACCCGGCTTGTCCCACCCTTCATCAGCACTCACACTCTGGACATGGATGATGTTAGAATTTATTGGATGCCTGCACACAGAGCAGTAGGAGACAAATGGAAGAGTTCAGTCACGTTATAGTTCCACCCACAGCAGTTCTCCATAGCTCTGCTACACTTAATATAACAGTAAACAGTATCATGTTATAAACAAAACAGACAAAAATAATACAGGAATCTGAAATGTCAATTTCTCTATGACAATGAAACAGACATTTTTTGGAAACAATTCAATGTTGTCTTTTCCTTCTGTCTTTTTCTTAAACTTATTGCTTTGTGATCGTATAAGACATTTTAGATCAAGCCGGAATAACATGAATAGAAAAACGAAATATACAGTAATGGATATTACTGTATGAGGTACATAAATTACACAGCTTACAGCATCCATTTTATGGGAACTCAATGTACAAGAAGTTAATGAAAACCACGAATTTAGTGCTTTACAAAACACAGTTAGCACAAAACACTTAATACAGAAAACGCACAACTGAATACACAGAGTAAATCCATAAACATTATACGATAAAGAAATAATTACCTGCACACAGAGCAGTAGGAGACAAATGGAAGAGTTCAGTCACGTTATAGTTCCACCTACTCAGAGTACGTTTCACTTGATTAGCACATGGCAAAATGGCGCACGTGGAAAAGAGTACATCAAAACGGAAATAACGGTATCAAAATAACACGCATATAAAAAGAAAACACGCTCCACAAGTCAATCAATGTCTACAATGTTCAATACTTTTCAACCAGTGTTTAACATTTCACATGAAACAATATTTTTAACTTTTAGTGCGGAGCTACAACAAAAACGACTCCATAGCTCTGCTGCAGACTCTTCGAGCTCATTGGGCAATAGCGCCACCGGCGCAACCAATAGGAAGCCCGATCTCATTAATGCAGGATTTACTTAAAGAACCTAGGAACTGATATTTACTGTATATAACATTTATCTCGTTACACATACGCCGATAAATAACGTGTGTAACTTCTTGCATTGCATTTGTCCTAAACATGAAGCTGCGTTGACTCCTCAGCACAGGCTGACAGACGCAGTGAGAAGGCACAAGATAAATTGCCAGCATAACGCTATGAAGCATTATATGAACAACCCGCAGATGCATCTGAACACAATGAGAGGGGAAGCCCAGCAGTCAGAGATGCTTTGAATAACAACATTTTGTTAATAAAGTTGTAAATTGTTTTTTGCACAAACACAGCACTGGCGTGGCTTCATAAAAATGAGGTTAAACCACTAGAATCAGGAGTACTTTAATGATGCTTTTACTACCTTTCTTGGCCTTGAAAGTGCGAGCTGTGTAGGCTGTCAATGGAAGTACAGAAATCTCTCAGATTTCATCAAAAACATCTTCATTTGTGTTCTGAGGATGAACGAAGGTCCTACGGGTTTGGAGCAACATGAGGGTGAGTAAATGATGACAGAATTGTCCTTTTTGGGTGAACTAACCCTTTAATGTTAAGGAAAAGAAGACAATTATCATTTTTGGAGTTCACCAAACTTGCACTTTATAACAGCAACATGAGAAAATTCTTTGCACGAGCTCGCATTTTCAGTCTCCCTTTCTCACTTTCACTCTTTAGCGGTCACTTGCATTTTGTTTTTTTGTTTTTTTGTTTTTTCTTGATGGTGGAAACAACTTAAAATATGCCGTAATTTTTGCTTATAAAGGTAAGAGTAATACATCATTCGTAACTGTAAAGGGTCTACTGTTACTTGTGTGCATTCACAAAATCAACAAAACGTTGTTCTTTTATTAAAATAAATAGGAAACAGAGGATGTGCTTGCCGTCTGGTCTTGAATAGGAGCGCTTCACAATGATGAACCGAAACTCAATGAATTGAGTCACAAATATGATAAATATATCTATAGAAGGCTTTAAATTACTACTTTAAAACTAAATAATTCAAATCGAAAACAAAAACTTTCATTATGTAATCCGTAAAGATGCATTTCTCTCTAAAGGCTCGTCCAATGAGGAGATGGCCAGTCATTTTTCATCACCGTCTAAAATATAAAAATAAGGAAACCTAAAACCGGCCCGATTTTTATATATATATATATATATATATATATATATATATATATATATATATATATTTATATATAATTTTATTTTTTCTGATTATGTTGCTCTGCTCTGAATTCCTTAGAATTTCCTTAAAATTTAAAGGATTTTCTGCAACGCAATTTTGTCTGATATGTGAATTATTTATTAGCCTATTTTTAATCCATGCAGCAAAACAGCTTTACAAATTACTTTATTGCATTCCAGATGATTTAAAAGAACTTTTCACTATAAATTTTACAGGTAGCTTGAATGTAAAACATTGTCATGAATTCGTTGTATTCCCATTTATAAAATAGGCTACAAATTGTTGTAGTCTAACCCGATCTCATGAAAGCGCGTGTAGCACAATTTTCTCTTTCTATTTGACGCAATGTTTATGAGCAGAAACTGACTTTGGCGTGCAAAAGACTGATACATTCATTATTAATGGCATGGCCGGTTCAGTCGACAGAAATACGGGACACACGGTCGTATAATTTACTGCTGAAATGTTTGCGGGGCAAATCTCAGGTCAGTCTGAGCGCTCATGGTACGCACAGCCGAACACCTGCAGGTGGGTGGGTCTACATAAAACTGGGTGGGCCAGGTGTGTAGTATATGAAAACTGCATGTCAAATTGCCAAATTGCCAAACAGCACCAAGGTTCATTACACAGTACTTCTAAAGCATGCATTAACATTAGTAATTTGTTATGTTAATGTTCATTTCAAAATTTACTAATAGGACATTATTAAAATTAAAAGTTAACATTTGCCAGAGCTAATGTTAACAAAGATGAATAAACACGGTAACAAATGTATTGCTAATGTTAGTTATTACATAAACTTCCTTTAGTTAATGTTAGTTAATTAAAAAGCATTACCTCATGATTTCATAATCAAGCGTCTCTGTCAGTTCATGCGCATCGAGGACCGCAGAAATGTGCGCAGCTGCAAATTATGCAGTTTGTTGTGGCGACCAGGATCTAGCACAATGTTTATGTGTTTCTTTCCACAAAGGACGCATCTGTTTAGCGGATCAAACTCTGTACCTATGATAATATGATGTTTCAAACACACTTGGTTCAGAAGTTTCCGATCGATAACTCCAGCACCCTCAGGCAGGGCCGCATTAAGACCTCACTGGGCCCCGGGGCTATGACTTACTGCAGGGCCCCCCATCACAATAATTATATATATAGCTTTAAATAGGATTTTTATCCTATCAACATTTTTGATGCACTGAAATTTCATAATTCTTGTTCCTAATTACAATATCACAAAAAATAATACTAGCCTAAGTAAAACCAAGCTTACTTAAGACAAGTAAACAGTCATGAATGACAAGAGAACAAAGATACATAAATCGACCTACTTGGAAAAACTTAAAACACTGAATAAAAAACATTATATTGTATAAAGTAAATGTACAAATAGACTGAATAGTCTTCACTGTATGAATTCAATATAGATTCATTCTTATTTTACAAAAGTGATTCAGTCAAGGACATGGAGTGATTTTCTTTCTGATGTTTGATTCACATTATTGACACAAATGGCAACAGCAGCTATATCAGGCTGCTTTTGAGGAATAGTTCACCCAAAAATGAAAATTCTGTTGTTTTTCTGAACCTCTATGAGTTTCCTTCTGCTGTTGAACGCAAAAGAATATATTGGGAACAATGCTGGAAACCAAACAGCTGCTGCATGACTTTCATAGTATGAAAAACAAAAAAAGAAAGAAAGAAAAATACACTATTGGAGTCAATGGGACCCAGAAACCTTCTTGTTATGAACATTCTTCAAAATATTTTCTTTTATGTTGAGGTGAACAAAGAAATTCATACAGGTTCAGAATAACTCGAGGCTGAGTAAATGATGACAGTATTTTAATTTTTGGGTGATCTATCCCTTTAAAATCACATCATACAACGCCAGGAACTCACATAGCCTACACTTCACATGCATGCTTTATCTTTAACTATAATGTTCATGTAAGACACAAATGTCTGTTTACGAGGATACTCACATTTTGACACATAGGCCTAACCATATTTGAACGTTTAAGCTCAAGGCGCGAAAAAGAACTCAAGTTTAGGCAGGTGTTTAACGCGCCGTGCGTTTTTAGGCTATAACGCGTGCATTTGCCAAAATAAATTCTGCCCGCTTCTTAATGTCCCTGAACAGTTACATTTGTTTTTAAACCACAATGTTTAAAATGAGTTTAAATGATAAGCTAACATCATGACGCGCTAAACGATTGACATATTTCTACCGGATTATTTCTCAACCCAAAAGCGAATATAGGCCTATAGAGGTTGTTCAAATACAACAAGCAATATACATCCATCAAGTTAATAATCAAACTATCCTAAAATCTGTGGCGACAATGACGCTATGTTTTTATCTGCTCCATGTGTCCGGTCCACTTGCTGTTCCACAACTTCCACTCCATCATCAGCTTTAGTAAAATAACCTGATAGCTGGGAATTTTACTGACTAAGTCGTGTTTTTCCCTCTCTCCTTATTTTTATTTTTATTTTTTTTAGAATAGCCCCTCTCTCACATTTTATTTTATATTTTTTGAATGGTAGACATTTTTACTTTTCGAAGATTGTTCTTTGCATGACCATTTCCAGATTACGCCAGAACGACGCGAAGAGAGATGAGGATGCAGCGGTCACCTGATAGATAGGCTACACAGGTCGTTCAAAAGCAATATATAAAATAAATGCATTTGATTGGTAAAACAAATGCAAATGTGACATTTCAATCTCTAATGGTACTGCACTGAAATTTATGGAAAAGCTCCACTAAATAATAGCGCTAATAAGTGGGGGGCGTGGTGGGGCTTTGGCGATCGGCGCTACCAATGACCAATCAATCTACTCCACAGCCAATCACGGGCCCCCTCCTTGCTTGGGCCCCGGGGCTTCAGCCCCGCCTAGCCAATGGTTAATGCGGCCCTGCCCTCAGGTGGTCTGTTGGGTTTCATCTGTAGACGGTCCGGATTTATTGACTTATAAGACTTTTACTTTTTAAAAGAATTGATCTGATTTATGTTTGCTTCACTAGGCTATTTTCAAATTTAACTTCACAAACGAGCGCATTTTATTATTATATCCGTACGTCGTAAACATAGGTCGAAACATAACATTGTGGGTGGGACTAACAGAAACGGACGAATCATAATTTTGACAAGCATATGATGATATGCACCTATAGGAAGAGGGAAAACTAAGAAACGACCTGTAATTGACCATGAAAACAAGCGTTTAATAAATTACATACATTTGGAAAATTACAAACTTCTCATTGGGTGGGCCACAGATGAAAGTGGGTGGGCCCGGGCCCACCCGTAGCTACGCGATAGGTTCTCACCCTGCTGTTTGGGGAACGGCGGTGTGGGAGAATCGTCATTCCTGCTGTTCCTCGTTCCACGCACTTTCTGAGGAGATGAAGAGAGTCGAGAGAGCTAAAATGAACAAAATGACTCTCAAAGATTCGTTCATTTTGCTGAACGAGACTCAAAGGTCCGAGTCAGTATAGGTCCGAACTTCCATCACTACTATAGATGATAACTTCTCGCTCCAGTCCAGCAGGTGTCGCTGTGAAGCTGTTCATCTGTTCGAGGACCACCAGAGAAACCCAGAAGAAGAAAACGAAGGATTTCAAAATAATGAGACTTGAAGTGACTTAAAAATAAAACTCATTATATTAGAAAATCTGTTATTTTAAATTCTTACAATAAGGGCGGCTTAAATTTTATTGACTTTGATTCTCTCAATAACACTTTAAAAATCAATTGGTTGAAATGCTTTCTCCATAATCGGTCTTCTATTTGGAATGTAATCCCTCGAGATGTCTTTTCACAATTAGGTGGAATTCATTTCAAATTAATGTGTAATTTTCCATTATTAAACTCCCTATCAAACTTTCCAATTATTATCAGCAAATGCTTTTGGCTTGGAAACTTATAAGCATAATTTCTCGCCTCACAACTTTTTAAATTTTATTTGGAACAACTGTAATATTTTACATAAGAGGAAATCCTTGTTTTTAGAAAATTGGTTCAGTAATGGAGTGTTGTTAGTGAACCAATTGTTTGACAATGATGGCATTTTGTTTAATTATTCTGATTTTATTTGAAGATGATATTTTCCTGTATCTAGAAAATAATTTAATACAGTTTTAAAGGCCATCTCTTTGGAAATTTGTATGCTCTTTAGAAATAATAACAGTGGCTCATTGATCTCTGTTTGTCCTCCTGAATACACTGCGGTTGGTTCTATTTGTTTCTCTGTTAAAAAATCCAATCACAAAATTAGGTCTTTATTTTTGGACCTTGTTACTTCTATTTTGTCCTCCATTTCTTATTGGAACAAATAAAGTTAAAGGGGTGGTTTACTGCTTTTTTTCTTTGCTTGATTGTGTTTATGGGGTGCAATATAACATGTCTTCGTGTTTCGTTTGTTAAAAAACGCCTTATTTTTCATATATTTCACCTTTATTGTGAGCCGCTTTCTCCTGTCATTTGAACGACCGGTTGACTTCCTGATTCTCTGAAACCACTCCCTCAGAAACAGGTGATGGGCTCAGATTGGTTAGTTGGGCCGGTGTGTTGTGATTGGCTAAACGGCGTACTGCACATTGTCCGGAAACTTCACGCCCATTACCTTCACGGGCAACAGCTGCATGTGCTCCGGTCAAATGTAAATAATGGTGTCAATATTGCCGTATCAGTTTGAGCCAGAATCAGACCCAGAAAGCGGTAATGAAGAGAGTCAAGCAGAACTTCCACAAGCACGGCTCTTACAAACCTTTCTGAATGAAGTTTGCTGTTGTGATTACATATCATTTTTTGAAGTTCGTAGACGTTTGTCTTATACACAAAATAGCATCAAACTAACTGGCTACTATAACCAAACAGCGTTGGCTTGTGTTTACGATCTTGATAAAACTAAAACATTACGTCTGAAATTATACATGCAAATACATTTAAAATGATGAAATCTTACTTACAGGTTGTGGCCCAACAACTGCTGCCTCTGGTTTTAAAGTTGGAACCGCTCCATGTTTTAGTAATAGTTTCTGTGTGAATCCGGCATTGAACTCGTGTAGTTTCTGGAAGCTGTCTTCCGTAAAATGCGCAGCACAGAGAGCTAAATTAGGATTGTAATTGTCAGGAACATGATCAAACATAAATTTTAACCATTGTTGACGAACTACAGCGTCCGTGGGAAGCCCGAACAAAGAAGACCTGACAGCTGGGTGAAAATAACACCGTTTCGACGGCATGGCTACAACTCTCCACTATAACTCTTCCTCTTCGACACAGCCGCAGAACATGGCCTTGCCCCCTCTTTGGCATGTTCCAGAGGGAGGGGTTGATGGGTTTATTACGTATGCAACCCGGGAAGTATCTCGTTGTAGTCCCATAGGAGTCGTTTTTGTAGGCATTAAACTTCCTGATTTTTAAAAGACGATATCTCCGCTTACGTTGAACTTTCAGCGCAGCAACTTTGCAGATACTGTTCATGCACCAACAGCAACATTACACACTATTTAAAATGACAAAAGTGAAATCGCAGTAAACCACCCCTTTAAAGAAATATCTTATAAAATAATTCACAGGTTTTATCCTGTCAAGCAGTTTTTACAGAAATTTAAAAGTTATGTTGATATATCTTGTTCTTTCTGTGAACTTTCTTCTGAAACTGTAGCTCATTTGTTTTGGGAATGTCTTTTTTTTTAATAATCTTAATGCTCTGATTGTCCAAAATAAATATTTTTTGTGATTTTTCTCTTTGTGCTATAAACACATTCTTTTTGGGTTTTATGTTAAAGATAAGAATCTATTTAATGTAAGTTTTTGTATAAACCTTGTTATTTATTGGAAAGTTTTATGTCCATAAATGTAAATATACTAAATGTAAACCCCACTTTAACATCTTCAAACAAGAACTGAAGTTACAAAAACTTCTAGAATTTGTGCCATATTTAAGATTTTCCCTTAATATATTTGTATCTCTATTTGTATGCCCTTTTTTTCTCTCTTTTTGTCAATTTTAAAGAACTTATTTTTTTACATTTATTTCTTTATCTATTAATCCTTGAGTATTTTATTTATTTTTTCCATTGAAGGTATGTTGTTCATTTTGTACATACTGTTCTTTTCTGTTTGTTATCTTTTATACTGTATTCTTTATTATTGCAGTAAAAAAAATTGAAGTGACTTAAAAGAAGAGAAGTAATAACAGCAAGATTAAGATTAGGACATTCATCTTTAAATGAAAACCTACATACAATCAGGAAACCTCCTTCTGGATTATGTGGTTTTGTGGAGAAATTGAAACATTATATTATAGTTTAGAGCATATAGTAAAGAGACATATGCTGGAAACAAAGATGCAATCAGAAAGTGTAAATAAAATGACATTAGAACTAATATTAAGTAATAAAAAATGTAGAGGAATAAGTTATTTAAGAGACATGGGAATTTCCATGAAAATTTAAGATTATTATTATTTTTAAGCCTCTCATTGGCAAGTTAAGTGGAACAATGGAGAAAAGGGTAGATTCCTTTTATAGTTTATACTTAGATTTACTTTATTTATTAAAGTGTATAGGAAAGTCAAGGAAAGAGGAGGTCATCTTTAACAGAATATTATTATGGCACTCAAATTTAAATAGCACTCTTAAAATAATAGGGAAACATCCAAATGGATTATGTGAACACTGTAATGTCGAAGAAACAATACCTCATGTATTTATTGAATGTAGGAAGTATGAACAAGAAAGAGGAAAAATTATAGAACAATTAAGGAAAAATGGAATTCAGGAGCAAAATTTTAAGGTTTTAATAAAATGGTCAATTGAAGTAAATAATAAAGCCTTCTATGATGTTATTAGAGAGACGGGTTTGATAAATGGAATATAAATCTCTGTTCCACACTCCGGAGCAGAAGGAGGCGGCCATGTATGGAGTCAATTTAATGCCGCATATATATGTAAAAGAAAATAAAGTTTTGCAAAAGAAAATAAGTTTTGCAAAGAAAAATAAAGAATTGCAAAAGAAAATGAAGTATTGCAAAAAGAAAATAAGTTTTGCAAATAAAAATAAAGAATTGCAAAATAGATAAATAAAACAGAGCAAAAGCAATGATTTTGCAATACATATTTTCCATGGCCATATCTACTAATTTATTTGCAATGCAGCTTTTATTTTGCGTTTCAGTCAAGTTTGAGTTTGCGATACTGTTTTCCCTTTGCGCTTCACGTTTCTGCGCGTCTCACTTTGTGGCGCTGTTTTGACATGGGGGTGGAGTCAGGGGACGGGGGCGTGTCCAACAGGCCTGGGCATGCCTCCCTGGAAGTGACGTCATCGGCCCGAGATGCAGATCACAGCTGATCCAGGCACGTCATTGAGCAGAGGCATGCGGGCGGATCGTTTCCTTTTATTCACTAGCTTTAAAACATGCATGTTTTCGTTTTATTAACAAATGTATATGTGTATTAGCAGCGTTTGCTCAAGTTAAAGAAGTTGTTAATATGAACATCTGCTGTTTATCTCTCAAGGTGTGCACACTTTTATAGCATTAAAATGTGTATTGTTTCATCTGGTTAACTAAATGTGCATTAATAGTGCTTGTTTAAAATCTCTTAACCTGTGCACAGCGCTCTTTGTTTACATTAGTTCAGAGTTACTGCTAGTTTTAATGTAAAAGAATGCAATTAACTTCACAAACTATACATCATTAAAAAGGTCTAAGACTCAAGCTTCATATCCATCTCGACTTCGTTTTTCATTTACATAACTCCTGGCATAAATTAAGAAATGACTGGCACTGGAAGTTTAAAAAAAAAAATGAAGCTTGAGTCTTTTTGGTTTAAATTTCTCGTGGCCACGAGATATTAAGTCGTGGGAACGTGATAATACTGTATACTGTATGGCCATGAGTTTAATCATGCATAAACAAACCCGCGTGACCATAGCAACCTGGGATTATCAGAGACTGATCAAATATATTTATCCATTCCACAGTCCGTTGATCGTGTCTTTTTATGTAATATATGTGTATATTAGGCTATTATTATTATTATTATTATTATAATACAGCCCTGAACGTTAAGAGATCGAAATGAAGGGAAAATAAATCAAATACATAACAACGAATATGAAAATATTACTAATACTAATAAAATACATGGACTTACAAGACTTGTGGGATGGATAAAAATGTTTTCTTGTCGGCCTATTTTATTATACTTTATGTAACAGACCCCTCTGGGGTCCGAGGTCATTTTGGGGCCCTTGAGATGTTTTGACATGCCCTGATATTTGTGCTTATTTCAGCAACTTAAAACATACTATTGACCAACATGTATTTTTTGTATTCAGCACAAACTGTGCTACAATAATATGTGACCAAGATGGATGTACATGTTTGCATTTTTTAGAAAAAAAATATTATGCATGGTTAGTAAGTTTTGGGAAAATTTTTTTAGCTGAAATAAGGCCTTAAAACCCATACTAAATAGTCCTGACCAAGACTTTTGAGTAATCAGTCTTGTAGCCTAGAATATTTACTTCAAAATTATGTGAAAATCATTCTGCTTACTCATTCACAGAAAACAATATATTGATTTAAAATTTTCAAGACATGTTTTGTGATCGAGGGTCTATATGCGAGGGAGTGGCAATGGCCATGAATATTAAGTGATTTTCACCTGAGAGACAAAGGGCCCTCCCCTATGGGCCCCTAATGGCCCATCAGTGTGACTGTGACTTTGAGGCAGGTAAGAGAATGTGAGGAGATTGAAAAAAGTTTTTTTAATTATTTGTATTTTATTTACAACACA
This sequence comes from Onychostoma macrolepis, assembly GCF_012432095.1. Classification (NCBI taxonomy): domain Eukaryota; kingdom Metazoa; phylum Chordata; class Actinopteri; order Cypriniformes; family Cyprinidae; genus Onychostoma; species Onychostoma macrolepis. The sequence continues at coordinate 47,234,308 of NC_081155.1, forward strand.
GTATAATCAAAACATACATAATGAAGGTCAAAGACACATTATTGTGCACACTGATCTAACCACAGAGATGTGAACAGACTTTGAGTCATTCCTGCAACAGATTCTGTTCAACAAGTGAAACAAGGAAATCATACCTGATATTTACGTGTGTTATTTAAGTGTTTCTACTTCTTTCCATGGATTCAAGAAGAAAAAAACATAATCAGTAGAGAAGGAGCTTGTTTTGACATAGAATATCAGTGTAGTTGAACATCTGATGTTGGTACAGCGCTCTCAGAGGAAAACAGTTTGAAGAGACATCAGGATTCATCTGGTGCTGGTATCTGATTCAATAAAATACAAACAAAAAACATTTGTGAGCATGTTAATATCAGGAACATCTGTATATATATCATAAATATCATATATATCACTATCATAAAAAAGAGAAAGAAATCTTATATCTGAGAAACTAATTATTATTGTTTAGCACGCTATTAAAATCTATTTGTGAACAGAGTATTAATAATAAACATGGTCTAAACATTCTTAGACGCGTAGCATTCATCATGTTGTCGTTTGGGGCAAAACCCAGCTAACTGTTAAATCTGTTCAGGTTTATGTCACAATAAAACGTTAACTAATGTAAAAAAGAAACATTACTTACTCATCTCCTCTGCTGGGTGAAATCGTGTTCTTCTTTCGAGGGAAATCCTGCCTTTACTCAGCGCATCTTCTTCCAGAAACGAACAGTAGCCGCGATGAAGGACCTCCTCTTTGTTTGTGTTGGGCGTTTGCACGCGCGCACTTACCACGTGGCTATTTACATATGAACTGCTCGAGCGCGCGGGTCACATTAGCGATAATGAGTCAGGACGGGAGAGATTGAACATCGTGTTGGTTTAAGACTTGCTTCATTTCAAAGTAGACACTTCAAGCTTTCTATAGATATATTTCTCATGTCTCTGTGTGAAGTATTTGCTGAGTTACAGTTCATTTTAGTGACGCATTTCTAAAAACAGTTCATGGAGACGGAGAAGACAGAAAGCGCACCCTGTTTGTTTTCTTTATTCTTCAAAAGCACAAAGTTTAGTTGTTATTATGAGTGTATACAAATAAAAGTAGACCCCTTACAGATTCGAATGGTGTATTGCTTTTATCTGTACGATCAAAAATGGCAGAGTAATTCAAGCTCATTTCGGCCTTATCAGGAAAATCTGCCTCAAAACGCATATATGCGTTTGTCGACCCCAGGGGGTTAAAGACACACTCGGTCCAAACAAAGACACAACAATAACAATTAACTAAAGGTTTGATTTACAGCAAAATCACATTTGTGTTTGTTCCGTGTCGTTTATTATATATGATGTACAATCATTAGCATGTGTTTCTCTTTATATCGACTCAATAGGAGTCACACAAACAGACAAACATTATTATATATAACAATTCATATTCTATATGTATATACAATATACATTGTTTAGAAATAACTATGCAAGATCATGTAAGTTCTTTTTACAAAAAAAAAACTGTAATTGAAATAGTAATTAATTTGTAATTTGTTCCACTGAACACTGATTGTTTTCTCTTTTGTTCCACCTTACAGTGTACATGCTCAATCTCCAAAAGATGATGGATGCTGTATATCATAGTTTGAGATGATGATGAGAGGAGCAGTGAACATCAGGTGAGGATCCACAGAAGAGCTTCATCTCTGTGTCTATGAGCAGAAATAAATGTGATGCATGCAGCTGAAGAGACTCTTTACACTGAAATAATGCAGCATGTGTGTTAGAAACATGATATTGAATGATTAGTGTATGCTTTAGTATTCAATGATCATTTTGTTTTATTTAAAGGTGGAAAAGAGGAAGAAGCTCAGATGAGTCTGTCTGGATCTTCAGTTTAAGATCTACAGATATAATAATATTTGTATTAAACTCATCCATAATGATTCATGTGTTTCTAATCGTAAATGTGATTGTCAAGTGCAGCACTTAAATCTATCAAAAGATATAAAGCAAATCTACAATTTCCATGTCACTTAAAACATTTACATGATCTCTCTCTCATTTTATACTCATTGTTACTCTGTTATATTATATTAAGTTAATTATGTGTGTGTGTGCTGTTAATGCACAGATATCCAGTATATTGTCAGATGAAGAGAGATTCTCTTTCTTAAATAAATGCATGAAACATAAAACCGTGTGAGTGATTGTAACAACGGAGTTCAGGATCCAAACGCAAGGCTTTATTAAATCTCCTTTGTTTTCCTCTTTTTCTTTTTTTTTTTCTTTTGATGCATTATGATTATATGAATATTATGATTATTCAAAGATATTTAACATTGTCATTGTGCTTTTTTCTGTGTATATAATCTCATACTATGATATAGTGTGATTTGTCATTATGATTGTTCATTGTTAAAGATACGACCATCTTTCCCTGATCTTGTATGCAATTAAAAGTTGTGCAATAAAGAAAGATAAGGATAAGAGCGACAGGTGCAGCTCATAACATCAGTAACTCAACAGTTTTCCTGGAGACACCTGAGACTTATATTACATCAGCTGCCCTTTAAAACAAGAGCTTCTATTTCAGAAAACAGGACAAACATTGTCTACTTTTTACCTTTCTGTGATGGAAGTAAAACAAGATAAAATAGTACAAATTAGAAATGAGTGAATTAGCTGAGGGCAAATGAATCAGAAATAGTTTTTCAGGATGTCAATAACCAGTTTTCATTACAATAATAATCTAAAGAGACCTGTGCAGAAACTGATTTTAGTGAGCAATCTGTCATGTGCTGTGAAGCTTAACTATATTTTAAGTTAAGATTTATTAGATATATAAATATAATCTTGAAACAAACAGTTATTAATATATAGTTTATTACTAGTTCCTAAATTTGTTACATACAGTTATATCTACAACAGCTGGTTTCAGTTTATATCAGAGAACACAGTTACCTGAATTTATAAGTTTTCTTTTCTTGATCTAACATCTAAAATCTTGACAACCTATTGTTATCAGGTTAGTTTATTAACAGTAATTCATATTTTTGAGTTTAGTAATATATGTGTGTAATGTTTTTGATTGAACTGTGTGAATGTTCCTATGAAATCATGTTTAATATGTATCGTCTGTAATGTGTGTATGCTGAGCTTCATTGCAGGCTCCATGAGAAGCGTTCGAGACGCTGGACAGATCAACACTTCACAAATGACCATAGAAATAAACTCAGTCTATAGAAATGATGACCGCTGACCTGTTTTTGATCACTTAGTACCAACACTGTCACAATAATAATCAGTGAGATATGCTACGAACAAGAACGTGTTCATCCAATCAGAATCATGATAGCAGTAAATAACCATGATGTTAATTTACTCTTTCCTGTCTGAGTTTAATTACTGCTGGATTTATTCAAACATTAAATACTGAAGAACAGGTTCAATAAAAATATGAATATGTAATATAATGCATATATTTATCATAATGCTCTCCTCTAGAGTTACTTTTCTAGATGACTCTCGAGTTTAAGGTCATTGAATGTTTTTTCTGAGGTAGATGTAATTTTTTACAAATGTTTTTTTTTTTTTTTTGTCCAGTACTAGTGACCTTTAATTTGGAGCAAGAGAAAAACTTTTGCATCAGACATGTGTCACTTTGCTATCATCTGATTGGTCCAATTTCAGTTTGAGATCTCGAACCCAGAACATAATCTGCTCCGGAGCAGCTGTGGAGCGTAAGTTATTATGGCAACGAACGCAGCTGAAAGCCAAGCCACTTTCATGGAACCTAAAACCCAGGATTGATGCAAACTAAACTGAAACTTCCCTGACCAGCAGCTAATCCCGCTTCATGGTACAGGACCCGGATGAGACCACATACACACTTTAACGCAAAGACTGAATAAGAAGATAAAGAGCTGAAGAGTAGCTCATAGCCTTCACGTCTTGTACAAGAGATAGGTCACCCAAAAATAAGAGTTGTCCCTGATTCACTCATCCTCTAGTCTTCCTGGGTGTTAATGACTCTTCTTTCAGACAAATACAGAAATTAAGTGTCACTTAATTTCTAGCGATTATCGCCGATTTGATTGCACAGCTACTATTTAAACTAAACTGAGCTAGACAATGACATCTCTGAATTCAATAATGAAATGCCTTTAACTGAAAATTGAGTGTTTAATCTTATCATTATACATTACTGACACTCTATCCTCCAATTTGATACTGTTAAGTGCTTTGACACAATCTGCATTGTAAAAGCGCTATATAAATAAAGGTGACTTGACAAATACAGTCAGAGTTACAGTAAAAAATGTCCTGGCTCTTCCAAGCTTTATAAAGGCAGTCAAAGTCCAGCAGAAGTTCAGTAAACTGCGTCCATCCATCATGAAAAGTGCCTCGCACGGCTCCGGGGGTGAATAAAGGCCACCTGAATGAATCGATGCCTTTCTACAAGACAAACGTCCATATTTAATACTTTATAAACCCTAACCTCTAGTTTCTGTAGTTAACTGTTGCACGAGAGAGAAAGAGAGCGGTGTTCCGGCGGATGAGCTTTTAATATAACTCTGATTGTATTCGTCTGAAAGAAGAAAGTTAAATACAGCTAGGATGGCTTGAGGGCGAGTAAATCATGGACTAATTTTCATTTTTGGTGAACTATCCCTTTAAAACCATCTCTTACCTTGGTGCTCTGACTGGGTTGTTTCTTAGTCGCCTGCTTCGCCTTCTTGGCCTCTTTAGCAGCCCTGAAACATCAGATCAAACACAGTTGCAGGACAGTGACAGGGTCAGATCTGATGTCAAACATGCAGCACAAACTTGTAATAAGAGAAGTTAACTGTGCAAAACCAGTTGCATAACCACAAAGACACACATACTAACAAAAACACACATTTGAACATCTATGACTACTAGGGTTGGGTACCGACCGACTGCGTGAGTACTACCGAGTACAGATTCACATTAAACTGAACTGAGCTGGATGATGACGTCACTGAACATGACACACACAATTTGTGTCAAAGTCATCACAAACATGGCTAAATGGCATCTAGAGGAATGATGATAATTGGTATTTCATGTTTCTGGTTGTGCCAGGCAGACGACAAGAAGAACTGGTGTTGCAGCTGAGACAGGCACAAGACAGACTACTAACTTCTGCCTGTTTAGGACCTCTATCAGAAGCACCAGAAGAAGATGACGTACTGTTGACTGTCAAATAAGAAGAACACATACATGTAGACTAACACCAAACGTAATCGTCAATTTATTTTGTAACGATCGGCCTTATCCTCTGAATTACATAGATTTAAAACGGGGTCAGATTAAACTGTGTGAGGGCTTTGAGTGTTTAAAAAGATGAGTCAGACAACAATGTTACAAGTGCCTGTCAGAGATCCAGTCTGATTCACCTTCAGTCGTCTCTGAATTTGTCTTCATTAAACTTGTTCTTATTGATCTGTCTGTCTGAGTCGAGCTAACATGTTCATGTTCAGATATCCACATTATCAAGAATGAGCAGAATCCCTGAAGATCAGCTGAAAGTTCATCCAAAGGAGAACCTCGTCTGTTCTTTGTGTGAAATGAGTTTTTGAAGGCATGAGTGTCATTTTCATGTCAGTAGCTCCTGTTTTCACCTCATTCATTGTGCTGATGTCTTCAGATCACTGTAAACTGACACTTAAAGCTCATTCAATGGCTGTGAGCTGAGACAAACTACAGCTTCACCACCAGTCTCTCAACAGCACTTCATTATAGTCTGATTGTAATGATCTCTGGAAGGAAGGACCCAAAAGCAGAAGAACACTTAACTCCAGTTTACTGAAGCACAATAATAACCACAGCACCAGCCAAACGGCTCCAGAACAGTTCTGGACCAGAGACAGGAGAACGGTCAGAGTCTGGGGAAGTCCACCAGCAACCAAATTAATAGAAACGATTGATTCATAATACTGTGTTATTATCTGTCTGTTATTATCAGTCTACTAATAGAATGGAAAATAAATCTGCAGTTTCTCAAGATCAGCGCTAGACTTCATCACATCATGCGAAGTGTATTTATGACCATCAGTAATGATCAACAGGGAACTTTATGTTGCTGCTGGAATAAATGAACTTGAAGAGTGTTAGTGAAGATAACGACATGCTGCTTAAAACAGCTGGATATAATTAATAACAGAGACAATAAAACTGCATTGTTCAAATCAGCTTTTAAACATTTAGAGATATAAATGATAACTTCTCGCTCCAGTCCAGCAGGTGTCGCTGTGAAGCTGTTCATCTGTTCATCTGTTCGAGAACCACCAGAGAAACCCAGAAGAAGACGAAAACGAAACCAAAACACGAACAAGGGCTGCGTCTGAAATCGCATACTGCATAAGTAGGTGCTACATTTGAATTTGAATGTTCTTCCCGACCGTTAAAAAAGTATGTTCTATATAGTATGAATGAGGGAAGTATGAATGAAACTCGGATGTACTACATCCGCCATGTTGATATTGTCACGTGACATGCGTCGTCACGACAGCGCGAAAATATAACTCTGCTGAACAAACATCGGCGATTTTTTTGTTTTGTTTTGTTGTTGTTATTCTTACCGCTTTCGTCTGCGTTTTAGCGTCGGTCAGCTGCTCGCAGATTACCCCTTCATCGACAGCTTGTAAACCATTTACTAAATATATAGCAAGGAAAATTTACCTCAGAATAAAAGCAGCCACAGCTGTGAACCTGCTGATTTTCAGTAATTTATTGTAATAAATGAATGCAAATAATAATAAATGATGATAAATAATTATACACACACACCAATTCAGTATATATATATATATATATATAAACAATACATAATATAAAACAAAACACAATAGAAGTATCATCACCTATTTATCTAATAAAGTTTACCTCAGAATAATAAAATAAAATAAAAAAAAAACCACAGTAATAAGTAGTGTAACTAAACTGATTACATTTGATAACTTCTCTAAATTTCTAATGTTTTCAACTATTAATCATTTTCAATCATATAAACCAGACAGGGTTAATTTCACAGTACTCAACACTGATTGGTCCTTCATCACTTGAATTAAGATTAAAGTAATTTAATTTAAAAGCACAGATACCACAAAATAAGACTTACTTTGAGATAACTCTGAGGTTAAATACAGATTTAAAACCATAAGAAACAGTTTAGTAACTATTATACAGTTTGTTTGTTTTTTAAATCAAATATTTACATCTAACAATGCCTTGGAAAAAACAGTTAATCTTAAAAAAAGCATATTCATAAATCCAAATATTAAATAAAAGCTATCGACTAAGCATGTGTCCTATTCTGTGTCCTAAACCCCTGAAACATTGGTGTCTCATATTTTACTGCAGTCGCTGCAATTTATGAAAGAAATCAATTTAATTTGTTTGGGTGTGTGAAAAAAAATCATCATCATCAAATCATACATTTTCATAAGTAACTAATTTAATTACACATTTTTTTTTATCAGTAACTGTAACTGATTACAATTACATTTATTTTGTAATTAAATTACGTAATTTAGTTACATGTAACGAGTTACTCCACAACACTGTACATATATACATAAATACATACATACTATATACATTACAGACAACATGCACACACTGCAGCATCATACTGGGTGCTGTCTCTGGCCTTCGACATCCCCAGCTCCTCTGTGCATGACGTGAGCAGGGCAGTCTTCAGGATTCTGAGAGGGCTGATTGCAGATGACCTGGAGACAGTGGGAGCAGGTTTTGCTCGGCTGGCTGGGTCTCCAACTTTCCATGTGGTAGCTGGAACAATAGATGGCTGTCACATATCATTTATAAACATGAATAAATACACATGTAAATATTTAAATGTACATGTATTAATATATAAATATTCACAGTACACACATTATATAAACACAAACTTTTATTTTGGATGCAATTAATCATTTAGACGGCACTACTTAAGACATTTCAAGAACTTTTTAGACCTGCAGAAACCGAATTCATATCACAGTTCTTTGATATATATGTATATTTATATATATTATTTGGGCTTAATTTTACAAATTTACTACTTTATTCCTGGGGTAAATTTTGAATTTCCACTTTTTTCCCCCACTCATTTTTGTTAGGCAAATTTAATGTCCTCGTCTTATACACATACAGGGGAAGAAAAATACTTTGATATTGTTTTGAAGTTATATTGAGCAAATATTGCTTTAAAATAGTTTCTCAATGTCACATAATAAGCACTTTGCAACTGACAAAATATAGCTACTGTAAACACCTGGCAAATAAATGTAATAAAACTTGCTTTAAAAAAAAAAAAAAAGCATGAATCAATGAAGATCCTAACATAAATACATGTAAAGAGAGTGTGAGGTTAATGTTAATACTCATTTTGTATACTTACTCTCTCCCTTTGATTACAGCATTATGGTTTCCGGTGAAGAGGGCTTCATTAGCCACTCTCTCCTGGATGAGAACACGGGTTCCACCAATTTAGAACATGACGCCTCCTCTCCCGTGGCCTTCTTCTTCTTCTTCTTCTTCTTCTTCTTCTTCTTCTGTGGATTTATTGGCGGCTTGCAATCACAAATTGAGCATTACCGCCATCTACTGAAGCAATGGATCAGAGACTTGAATCCCTTTTCCCAGACCTATCAGAACTCAAGCTTTCGATGTTGCTGCGTGTTCAGCTCCTCCATCTACAGCCCAAGTCCCTCCCAGCCCAGAGAAGAGGAGTAACAATAATAATAATATACTATATTCTATGAATTAACTGAGTTCTTTTTAGAAATTGTATTAACAGACTATCTTTTAACGTTACTTGCTGCTCACCGTTCTTTTGAAGTTCATCGATTAGTTTACTTCTCTCCTCCGTATATCCATTACACTGAATAAGTACATGTTCTACAGTGTCTCTGACTCCACACCAATCACACAGTCCTGTTGGATGTGTCCCTATTATGTGCAATGTTGAATTCAGTCCTGTATGTCCCAACCTTCGTTTTTAAAGAACACAATCTTCCTTTCTTCTCACTCTTGAATTCCTTCCTCTGCCTACCATTGGTTGTACTGAATGTAGATGTCTGCCTTTTAACTCATTATCCCAAAACAACTGCCAATTTGTATTTATCCCCTTTTTAATTATTGACTTAAGTTCAGCTTTACTATACAGAATTTGCATATCTATATTTTGCTTTGTCATTACTTGTTTAGCTAATTGGTCTGCTTCCTCATTCCCTGCCCCTCCTGTATGTGCCGCCACTCCATCTCCCGCACTAAATCTTCAATGATCCGACCAAAACCATTAACTTTCCCTTTTCCATGCTCCCAACAAGTCTCAAGTAATCCTTTTATTGGATGATTATCCTGTTGGCCTTTTAAGCTTGCCCAATACGTCAAAATCAGCTGTTTCCTTCTTAGAGGAACCGGCATTTCCCCATCTACACCTGTAATGCTGGAACCGGGGAGGAAGGATAAGCTCCTCAACAAATTCTCAAAGCTTGTGATTGAATTCTTTCTAATTTTCCTAACTGTGACTTAGCTGTTGAACCATATACCATACATCCATAGTCTAGTATTGCTCTAATCATTGTTGAATAAATGGTTTTAATGCCAATCTGTCAGCTCCCCACTCACGTCCAGAAATACACCTCATTACATTCAAAATCTTTTTACATTTTCTCTCCATCTTACTTATGTGATTATTCCATGTAACCTTTGCATCAAACCACATACCTAAAAATCTTATCACTTTAACTTGTTCTAACACTTTATCATATCATTTCAACTTTAAATCTATACTTTTATATCTATACTCTCCTTTTATTTGTCAAGAAAATATATTTAGTTTTATCTACAGAAAATGTAAAACCCCATTTATAAGACCATTTTTCAACATTTATTAGAACTGTTTGCATTGTATTAACAATATACTCAACAGTCCTACTTCTAAGCCACAAAGCTCCATCATCTGCAAACCAAATATTTATTTATATTTTCCCCTACTGTTGCAAAAACATCATTAATCATAATTATAAATAACAAGGGACTTATGACACTTCTTTGCGGATACTTCCCTTCCTTGAAATATAACCTCCAACCTTTACTTTAATATTTCTTTCAATTAAAAACTCTTTAATCTAATTATATTTTCTTCCACCTCTTCCTACTTACTTCCTCAAGCACCAGGGGCTAATCCATGCGTGAGTCTGCCTCCGCAAATGGTTACGGCCCCATCTTCTCTTCCTTCCAGCCTTTCTGTTCAATCTAAACCTCAGTTCACCTTATTTACTGCAGTCCTGCCCCCCACCGAATGCCGCCGCTTCGGAGCCACCCCTGCGTCTAAAACCATCAGGTCTCAGACTCTCAGGAATTCAGAGCGCTGTCTCTGGAGGCGGATCCATCGCCACCCTCAGTACCTCACTATTCACAACTCATATCCCCGTAAAACTCATCCTCGACGCTTCACTCAACTCTATCCTCCAAGCAGTTTTACCCAGAACCCTCCATTCTTATCTAACAGCTAGGAGATGTATAAAAGCATTCCACCTCTCCTATAACCTGCCATTTACTGATTTTATTTTATCCTTTCCACCCTCATGCCATCCCATACATATATATATGTACATCCCATGTTTATATATATATATATGACTTTTATCTATCAGATGGACACAAACTAAGATCTAAATCATCTAAACTAAATCATCTCTCTTCGTATAATAAGTATGGGACGTCCAAAAATGACACTTCAAAAACCACACAAAGTGAATATGACAGTAACTCATACAAGCCCTGTGAATGAATCAGTGTCTTCAGTGAAACGGTAGGCATATGTAAGAAAATTACAAATACTAATATTTTTTACTTGACCGTCGAGATCACTTTGTGTGGTTTCTGAAGTGGTTCTGTCCCCTTGCATTACACGGACTAAAAATCTTAGCTTGTGTTCATCTGAAGAAAGAAAGTCATGAACATCTGGGACGACATGAGAATCTTAATTTTTGGGTGAACTATCACTTAATAACAATGTGATGCAGAGGTTAGAAACATATTCCAGACAGAATGCAAGAATGGGCTGAATTAATGAGGAGTGTCATAGAATTAAAACAGACAACATTAACGTTTCGAAAGGCCACTTTTTTGTGTTGTCTACGTCACTGTCTAAAAGCATAATTAATCTTTTAATTGTTTATTTGGGACATTTTTATTTGAGCATTTTCTCAGCAAATATTGCTACATATTTATTTGCAACTAATTATATGAATTAATGAGCAAATCATGTAATTATTAATGTTACGTGCCGCGTGTGTTTTTTCTTTTCTTTTTCTTATTTCTATCAATCTGTTCTCTAGTCTGTCATCATTGCTCTTAGGTCTCTGCTGGATGGAGGAGACGGCTGTCAATCATCATTAAGGGCGTCATCTCTGCAGCCAATCCGATGTCATCCTGCTGTTTAAAGATCTCCCGGTGTGTCACGCTGAGTAGCTCAGTGTGTGTGTTCAGGTGTTTTGAGTTAAAGTCTGTTTTATAGTTTGTAGTCCTTTTGGTTGTGGATGTGTGAGCTTACTGCTTGTTGCTGTGTTATCGAGACTCTGAGTGGAGTGTTGATAAGAATTACCGTTCTTTCTTTGATTGGGGAAATGAGGAACAAGTTAGCGTATTGCGTGCCCTAGGACACATTCCGCCCGCAGTTAACAAGTGTTAGACACGCTAGATAAGAGGTGAGCGTCTCTTCTGTATTTTTGTTTGCAGTTAGTGTAGTTTAGTTGTGGCGTCGCATATGTTGAAGATGTCTAGTTTGTTTTCTACATTTTTCTTTGGTTAGTTAGGTTAAAAGGGTTTTGGGAACTCAGTTTAGAATGTTTATGTTTTATTATTTTTGTTGATTTGACGCCACCTTCGTTCCTCAGTTTTTTCCTAGTTTAATGTATTCTTATTATTTTTGCTTTCTAAATTATGCATTGTATATAGCTCACACATTATCTAGTGGCTTTGGCTTAAAGAAATTAAAACATTTAACTGAATTAAGCGTTCTTCCTGCCTGGTTCTTTCTATAATCTCTATTCTCCCAGCAGTATTGAATAATAATGTTGCGTTACAATCCCTAGATCTTTAAAGATCGTAACATTAAGATTAAAAAAAATATTAATTGAGAGTTCAAATTCCTACTCAATGCGTCATATAATGACATATTATTAAAACAACTTATACACTACCTGGTAAGAACATCACAACATGAATTACAATTAAGTAAACATACAATGTTCATTTAAACACTTTTTTGGAGATTTGTAACATTTAATTAAAAAAATAATAATTCCCACAAAAATATTAATTATATTTAAATTTTCATCACTGATTTGATTTGCACTCAATCTTGTGCATTCAGCCAATATGTTACACAGCTAATGGCTCGATCAAAACAAACAATAATTAATAAACCTTTTGGGGGAAACACAACTTTGTTCCCTCAAGTGCTTTGCGAAACTTCAGTGTAAACTGCCTAAGTGTTTTTTTTTTTTTTTACAAAATAAATTAGCTTATTACTTAGAACAAATAAAATATTAATGGTATACAGTTAATCGTAAACACGAGCAGAATGAATTGTTTGTGTGTAAATCGTTCGTAAAGCCATTCTGACGTAAAGTTTCTATGTTGTTTGGTATGAGAGATGTGCACCTGCTCTTTAACGAGTGTAAATGGTGTGTAAAACGTGCTGTGTTCTTTTTGGAAAACTGGTGACACAGAAGTTTGATGCATTGTCATAATAATATTTCACAAGTTCATTTGCACTGTCCTTTTTTTGTAGCTGAGAGTTGATATCTGTTCTACATTGAGTAAAACACAGTGCTCGTGATCACGCTCACTGGAGAAACACTCACCCAATACCCATAATCCCTTGCTCTTTGATCATTTTGTGTTTGATCAAAGCAGAAAGATCTGTTCATAACTGGTATTTTGAATTAACAGATCATTGAGCTCCAATTGTAATGTTTAATGAATGATTTTGCTGTAAAGTTGTGATCATGAATGTTTTTGTGAAATCTATCATAGTGCTTAACTATAATCTCTAAACTTTCATTAAACATGATAATGGAGTGTTGATCAAACTGAGCTCAACAGACTTCATGATCAAAGATAAAATCTGTTCAAAAGTGTTTAAAAGTTGCTTACAATAAATGATAATGACGACAAAACTCAAATTAAAATTGTGTTCATTGCTAAAAGGTTTCTGCTCTGTTCACTTTACTGCCATCGACTCAAACAGATGCTGGTTACTTTAGAAAGTCCAGAGTCTGTTACAGCAGCTGCTTTAAATCTGATTTTTCAACACTGTTTTTGAAACAAAGCTATTTAGCTGTTTTTATTCAGTAAAGTTGTAACTCGGCTTTGTGACAGTCAAGTCAAGTCACCTTTATTTATATAGCGCTTTTACAATACAGATTGTGTCAAAGCACTTAACAGTATCAAATTGGAGGATAGAGTGTCAGTAATGTATAATGATAAGATTAAACACTCAATTTTCATTTAAAGGCATTTCATTATTGAATTCAGAGATGTCATTGTCTAGCTCAGTTTAGTTTAAATAGTATCTGTGCAATCAAATCGGTGATAATCGCTAGAAATTAAGTGTCCCCAACTGAGCAAGCCAGAGGCGACAGCGGCAAGGAACCAAAACTCCTCTGTGACAGAATGGAGAAAAAAACCTTGGGAGAAACCAGACTCAGTCGGGGGTCAGTTCTCCTCTGACCAGACGAAACCCGCAGTTCAAAAGTTTATATTTCTATTTTAATTTTGTTGCAATTTCTAACAATAGTAGTATTATGTAGTTAGGTATTTTATTATATTTTAGTTATTTTGTTATTTTTGGGTGATATATCTGGGGATATATCTCTGGGGGTCATCCGGGCGTCCTGGTCTCCGCTGACGATCAGGGCCGCAGACATCACCTCCCGGCGCCGACCCACCATCTGATCGGACACGGACCGAGAAACAGACTAGGAAAGAAACAGACAAACATTAGCGCAGATGCCATTCAACTTACGATGTAACAGTACATCGTGTGTTATGGGGAGTGTTCCCGGTTCGGTTCATCTAATTAATGCAGCCTAACAATCCTTTAACGGATTTGAATAATAGAAGCGTATTAATGTGTTATGTGTAAGCCAGGCTAAAGAGATGGGTCTTTAATCTAGATTTAAACTGACAGAGTGTGTCTGCCTCCCGAACAGTGTTAGGTAGACTGTTCCAGAGTTTGGGTGCTAAATAGGAAAAGGATCTGCCGCCCGCAGTCGATTTTGATATTCTAGGTATTATCAAACGGCCAGAGTTTTGAGAACGCAGCGGACGTGGAGGACTATAATGCGATAAGAGCTCGCTCAAGTACTGAGGAGCTAAACCATTCAGGGCTTTATAAGTAATTAACAAGATAGGGAGCCAGTGCAGTGTTGACAGAACCGGGCTAATATGGTCATATTTCCTGGTTCTAGTAAGGACTCTAGCTGCTGCATTTTGGACTAACTGTAGTTTGTTGATCAAGCGTGCAGAACAACCACCCAATAAAGCATTACAATAGTCTAACCTTGAGGTCATAAACGCATGAATTAACATTTCTGCATTTGACGTTGAGAGCATTGGTCGCAATTTAGATATGCTTTTGAGATGAAAAATGCAGTTTTACAGATGCTAGAAACATGGCTTTCAAATGACAGATTGCTATCGAACAGCACACCTAGGTTCCTGACTGATGAAGAAGAATTGACAGAGCAGCCGTCAAGTGTTAGATAATGTTCTAGGTTACATGTGGGGTTTTAGGTCCGATAATTAACACCTCTGTTTTTCAGAATTTAGCAGTAAAAATTACTCGTCATCCAGTTTTTATATCGACTATGCATTCCGTTAGTTTCTCAATTTGGTGTGTTTCACCGGGCGAAGAAATATAGAGCTGAGTATCATCAGCATAACAGTGAAAGCTAACACCATGTCTCCTGATAATATCTCCCAAGGGTAACATATAGGCGTGAAAAGTAACGGCCCTAGTACTGAGCCTTGAGGTACTCCATACTGCACTTGTGATCGATATGATACCTCTTCATTCACTGCTACGAACTGATGGCGGTCAGATAAGTACGATTTGAACCATGCTAAGGCACTTCCACTAATGCCAACAAAGTTTTGTAGTCTATTCAAAAGAATGTTGTGGTCGATAGTGTCGAACGCAGCGCTAAGATCCAGTAGAACTAATAAAGAGATACAACCACGATCAGATGATAGAAGCAGGTCATTTGTAACTCTAATGAGAGCAGTCTCAGTACTATGATACGATCTAAATCCTGACTGGAATTCCTCACAGATATCATTTTTCTCTAGGAAGGAATATAATTGTGAGGATACTACCTTTTCTAGTATCTTTGACAGAAAAGGGAGATTTGAGATCGGTCTGTAATTAACTAGATCTTTGGGGTCAAGTTGTGGTTTTTAATGAGAGGCTTAATAACAGCCAATTTGAAGGTTTTGGGGACATATCCTAATGACAATGATGAATTAATAATAGCCAAAAGAGGATCTATGACTTCTGGAAGCAGCTCTTTTAGTAGGTTAGATGGAATCGGGTCTAACATACATGATGTTGGTTTAGATGATTTAACAAGTTTATACAATTCTTCCTCTCCTACAGTAGAGAATGAGTGGAATTGTTCCTCAGGGGTCTATAGTGCGCTATCTGATGCGATACTGTAGCTGACGGCTGCAGGGATACAATTTTATCTCTGATAGTATCGATCTTGGAAGTGAAGTAGTTCATAAAGTCATTACTGCTATGCTCTTGGGAAATGCCAACACCTGTTGATGCTTGATTTTTCGTTAATTTAGTTACTGTATTGAATAAATATCGGGGTTATGTTTGTTTTCTTCTAGAAGAGACGAAAAGTAATCAGATCTAGCAGTTTTAATGCTTTTCTGTAGGATAGGGTACTTTCCGCCAAGCTAAACGAAATACCTCTAATTTAGTTTTCCTCCAGCTGCGCTCCATTTTCCGGCTGCTCTCTTTAGGCGCGAGTGTGCTCATTATACCACGGTGTTGGACTCTTATCCTTAATCTTCCTTAAGCGTAAAGGAGCAACCGCATCTAAAGTGCTAGAAAAGAGAGAGTCCATAGTTCCTGTTACATCATCAAGTTGTTCTGAGCTATTGGATATGCTGAGGAACTGAGATAAGTCAGGAAGATTATTTATAAAGCAGTCTTTTGTGGTAGAGGTAATGGTTCTACCATATTTGTAACAAGAAGTTGGATTTACAGCTTTAGTTATATGGAATATACAGGAGACTAGATAATGATCTGAGATATCATCGCTCTGCTGCAAAATTTCAACGCCACTGACATCAATTCCATGTTACAGTATTAAATCTAGAGTATGATTTCGACAATGAGTAGGTCCTGACACGTGTTGTTTAACACCAATTGAGTTTAGAATGTCTATAAATGCTGATCCCAACGAATCTCTGTCATTATCAACATGGATATTAAAATCACCAACGATTAGGACTTTATCTGCAGTCAGCACTAACTCCGATAGAAGATCAGAAAATTCTTTAATAAAGTCTGTATGGTGCCCTGGTGGCCTGTATACAGTAGCCTGTACAAACATCACAGGGATTTATCATTAACACTTGTTTCTTTGGATAACGTTATATGAAGCACCATTACTTGAATCGAATTATACTTGAAACCCGACCTCTGAGAGATACTGAAAATATTTCTATAAATTGTAGCAACACCTCCCCCTTTACCTTTTGGACGCGGTTCATGTTTGTAACAGTAATCTTGGGGTGTAGACTCGTTTAAAGTAATGTAATCATCTTGTTTTAGCCAGGTTTCTGTCAGACAAAGCACATCTAGTTTATGGTCAGTGAACATATCATTTACAAAAAGTGCTTTTGAAGAAAGGGATCTAATATTTAATAAGCCAAGCTTTATCATGTGTTTATCTGTATTATATCGTTTTTTTATTTGTTGAACATCAATTAAATTGTTACTATTACTTTGGTTTGGATGTTTTCTGTATTTTCTAGTTCGGGGAACAGACACAGTCTCTATAGAGTGATATCTAGCTGAAAAAGTTTCTATGTGCTGAGAGTTAACTGACTTTGGTGGCGTGAGGCGGCTAGCAGACGATCGGTTTAGCCAGTCTGTCTGCTTCCTGACCTGGGCTCCAGTTAGTCAAGTACAAACTCTAAGACTATGTGCCATATTTCTAGAGAGAAGAGCGGCACCACCCCAGGAGGGATGAACACCATCTCTTTTCAACAGGTCAGGTCTGCCCCAAAAATTCTTCCAATTGTCTATAAAGCCTATGTTATTTTGCGGGCACCACTTAGACATCCAGCCATTGAGTGACGACAGTCTGCTATGAATCTCATCACCCCGGTAAGCAGGGAGCGGACCAGAGCATATTACAGTGTCTGACATCGTACTTGCAAGTTCACACACCTCTTTAACATTATTTTGGTGATCTCCGACTGGCGGTCGAACATCATTAAGCGCCGACGTGGAAAACAATCTTACTGAATTTACGTTTAGCATTAGTCAGCACTTTTAAATTTGCCAAGATGTCAGGCGCTCTGGCTCGGTAAACAATGGACTATGGTGGCTGGTGTCTCTATTTTCACGTTCCGTACAATAGAATCGCCAATAACTAGAGCACTTTCATCAGATTTCTCGGTGGGTGCGTCACCGAGTGGGGAGAACCTGTTTGATGTTCTGATCGGAACGGAAGAGTGGTGTTTTGACCCGCGACTATGCCGCCTCACTGTCACCCAGTTGCCCTGCTGCACGGGCTCAACCGAAACCGAACAATGTACAGGACTCCTTGAGCTAGTCGCATCCAAAGCAGTATCTACAGCCCTCACATTCTTACTATCCTCAACTAAAGTTTGGATGCGTGTCTCTAGTTCTAAAACCTTCTCTGTCAGCCTAACTATTTCCCTGCATTTATCACATGTGAATCCCTCGCTGCTGACAGAGACAGATAAACTATACATGTGGCAAACAGTGCAAACAACAATAGCAGGAGAAGCAGCCATTACTCACCGTGATTGATGAATGATACCAACTTAACTTACCACTGTTGTTTGATGAGCTCGTGAAAAACGGAGCGAGGAAAAAATAAAATAATAATAGGCGCGAATAGAAATGCAAATGGAACCGCGAGTGACAAGCTAATGGGCTAACAAGCTGCACTCGCGGTTTTTAAAGGAGAACGATCAAATTAGTTAGATTAGTTTGAAAGATAACACCAGAAATATGGTGGGAATTAAGTTATATATTATCTCTTTAGACAAAAGGGATTGAAAGTAAAGTAGAGATTCAATAAAAAGCGAAGGTACACGGAGCTACAAACACAAACCTCTCAGCAGCACAACAGACTGAAGCAATCGAACTCAGAGCGTAGTGAACAAATGCAAAAGGACAGTGTCACATAGTAATATGAAACATGTTGAGTGTTGTCTCTGTGCTGCTGCTGGTTTCTTCCAGAGTCTGTGGTTCTGGTGTTTGTGATCGTCAGAGATCCAGTCTGATTCACCTTCAGTCATCTCTGAATTGTGACCCTGGACGACAAAACCAGTCTTAAGTGTCAATTTTTCTAAATTGAGATTTCTACATCATCTGAAAGCTGAATAAATAATCTTTCCATTGTTGTATGGTTTGTTAGGATCGGACAATATTTGTCTGAGATACAACTATTTGAAAATCTGGAATCTGAGGGTGCAAAAAAATCTAAATATTGAGAAAATCACCTTTAAAGTTGTTCAAATGAAGTTCTTAGCAATGCATATTACTAATCAATACAATTAGTCCAGAAAGAGTGAATATAATAATGCAGTGTTTAAATGTAGAATATCCAGCTCCAGTACAGCAGGTGACAGGAACTGTTCAGCTTGATCTAAACACAGCAGTAAAACCCATGAAGAAGACGAAAACGAAAACGAAAGTACTGAGAAAACACGCAGAAAACAAGAGAAAGCATTGCTCGTTGGATTTGATCCATTCCGTGTCCTAGAAAACATGTTCCAGATATAAATTTAACACAGACTCTACCGATTTTAACACTCGTGGACATTGTTTTTGTGTTTATTCCGATCCGTCTGTACCATCAAGAGATATGAGAATGAACTGCTGACAAGCTACAGGCCTAAAGGACAGAAAAATGAGCGTTTCAGATACTTATAAATGCTCTTCTTAGTGGACAAGACTGCTAGTAAGTTTCCAAAAAGGGGTTATTGAAGACAAATGCGTTTCTGAAGGTTTTTCCGTATTTCTGCTTCTGTTTTGTGCTGTTGTTTCTGTGATGTGAAATCGTTTCTCATTAAGACCATCTGGTTTTTCTACATGTTTGTAACTCACTTTATTTTATATAGTGTTTGTTGTTGCTGTTCTTCTTTATTTTCTTGAATAACTGCCGTGTTATTCATCTCATTAATGATCATCATCTCCAGGTCACACTGAACAGCTGATCGCTGCAGTTTATAATTAATAATGATATAATCGAGGAACAGAGATGAGTCTCTCAGAGAAACAGAGGTAAGACTGAGTCATTTTAAACACTGCTGGACTTTCAGATTTCACCTGTGAACAATACAAAACCTTAAGAAACTCTGTTTTATATCTACAAATGCTTTGCAGAACTTCAGAGTTCTTCCTAATTAAAAAATAACATAAAATATTTTTAAAAAGTAGCCAATAGATGATAAACATGTGAGAACTGAAAATCATAATCATAATTTACAGTCGCTCTTCAGCACTGGTTATGTAGACACTTAAGTAAATGATTCCACATCAGTGATTTTGGTTTTTAGATCATAAATTTATTGTCAGACATTAAAAAATGACTACACACTTAATTTAAAGGGCTCATATGATGCTTTTTAATGTTTTTCTTTTCCTTTAGTGTGTAATGTATCTGTTTGTGTAAGATCTTCAGAGTTAAAGCAAGTCTCCTGCAGTGGTTTATTCTGTCTAACAGAGAACACTGATGCAGACCTGCCTAACATGCCTTGATTGAAGTCACTTTCACAAATGTCTGCATCACAATGTGAAATATTAGCGTAATGCTGCTCAAAAGTAAACGCAGAGAGAAGACGAGGCTTCAGTGAGTTGTGGTGTTGTGGTCATGTTGTGGAGACGCTGTGTGTTTGGATGCGAAAGCAAACCCGCTTTGTTTGAATCAGATTTATTTGATTTATTTATCAGATTTATTTGAGTCGTACAACACAAAGGTCAGCTTGTGTTCAGCTGCTGTGCATTTTCTCCCAGCTTCCTTTGTACAACATGAGCTACAGGATACACAGCCTAATAAATTAGAAATACACGTCTGAGTATGTTTCTTAAACTGTATTTCATGCTGGCGCTTCAGGACATAAAGCTGTTACAGTGAAGAAGAAAATGATAACTTCAGTAGATTGTATGTGAAAGATAAGAGAGTAAATCTCACCACTGTGAAAGGTTCTGCTCAGACTCGGATACGGTAATTATTACGACAAGATTATTATTCTTACTGTTACACCTACTAAACAAACTCATCAACATTTAAAATAGCATCATATGATCCTTTAATAGCAGTATGCTAACAGAACTGTGTAGCGCTGACGTTTCTGCTCTCCATCTCAGTCAAAAAAGGAAATGTTCTCTTCAGTGATCAGTCTAATGTTTGTAGAAATCAGCTGCAAATGTATTTAATCTCTGCAAAGGTTTCTGTGAGGAGTTGCCAGTATAAAGCACTGTAGTAAAGTTTCTCTTCTCTCTTTGTGTCATTAGTGTAAGATCAGGATCACATGTGTCTGTGAAGAGTGACCGGTCAAAGAATGCTGACCTACCGACCTTCAATGAGAAAAACACATCTATCAAAAGGTATTAAATATCTTTTACATTGTACTGCTGTGTTAGCTTATTTCTCCACTAAGATGTTTGTAATAGAAATGAATGAAATAAAACAATAAATGACTGATTTCCTCTTTATTGAACTCTGGAGCTTCTTTCCAGTAACACAATTACACAAGCAGCCACAAACAAGAAAATATAAATTAACCATGGAGAATAGATCATGCAGCCAAACATGAATATGTCTTTCCATCTCTATAGTCATAGATGGACAAATGCATGTGTATACTGTGTGTAATTACCATCCTCAACAGTGAACCTCTTTAAATGAGACTGAAGTAGCTCCTGTAGTAAAGTGTTTTGTTCTTTGTGTCATTAGTGTAAGATCAGGATCACATGTGTTCAGCTCGGTGTCTGTGAAGAGTGACTGGTCAAAGAGTCACCCGCTGAACTTCAGTGAAGAACCATCATGGACCAAACGGTATTTCATGTGTTTCTTATTTTTGTTTACACATAGACTGTGTTAGGAAGTGTATCAATAAACAACTATCATAGAACTTAATAGTTCAGAAATTTATCACAATAGGCCTTTTTCACAGTCCACGTTCAATAACCGGCAGCTTTGATTAGTTGTGTAAAATACAGTAACTTCTGCTGTAGCCTGTATGAATGGTGCCTGTAGCACGGGGTTGTTGTGATTTATTAATGAACAATTCATCATAGATGTTTTATTAAAACATGTTCACCACAGTTTTCAATCATTAATCGGGTATGAAGAAACCAGGAAAAATGTTCTCATGATATTCCGACGCGGAATGGGAGCGCATAGGCGTATGTATGCACAATACTTCAGAGACAGACCAGCTTTTTACTTAAAAAATGCAAGAATACCATTCAAACAACATTAAAGAGCAATGAAATCAGACAAGCTTATACATCTTATAAAACATTAACCACAAATAAAAACTGTACAAATTAAAGTAAATTTAAATGAAAGTAACATTTGGTGCACTAACTTTACTTTCCGATAGGCTACAATCATCATGTATTAGATCAAATTGGAGTTGTTCAAATATATTCATATTTTTCATCCCAGAATTATTCAAAAATAACTGGTTTTACCATCTTAAACATGACACATCATCCGGGTTTGAGCGCAGTGATTGAATAGCATTATGTAGATAAGATTGGAGAAGAACCACAGTAAACACTGCACAATAATAAAACAATAACATTAAAAGTCAAATTAAAAGGGGGGATCACGTGACCCTTCGACGGCGATGCAAGCTTAGTCTTTCGCTCTGCTCACTTTGCCACATATTGTAAGATCCTGTCAGTAAAATTTGAACCACTCTGCATTGGACCCATCATGAGTGCTAAGGCAGACAAAGGGGATCGGAAAAGAGAGATTGAGCAATCGCCAATGAAGAAAAAATTCAGAGATTCCGCCATCTCCAGAGAAGACCTCGACGATGCTATCGCTAGCCGTATTGAACTAGCATTTAAACAACAGCAAAACACTTTGAATTCGGTTGTGAATTCGGCAGTAAGAGATGCGATGGACTCTGTACTGATTCCAGCATTGCGCGAACTGCGTGAGGACATACAAGCGACCAACAAGTCTGTTAAAAAGCTAAGAGAGGAGTTTGAGGCCATAACTACAGCGGCGAAGCAGACACGTGACCGCGTTGACTCTGTGCAAGCAGATGCACGTGAGGATAGGAGGGCAGTCACGGATGTCAGAAATAAGCTGGAGCGACTCACCGAGAAGATGACGGATATGGAGGACAGGTGCAGGAGGAACAACGTACAACTGGTGGGGCTGCCAGAGGGGGCTGAGGGATCCGACGCGGCTGGTTTCCTCAGAGTTCATCTTCCCAAGTGGATTCCTTCCTTGAGGGGCCGTGACATTGAGATTGACCGGGCGCACCGCGTGTATGACGGAGGGAGAGGCTCCGATCGGCCGCGCACTCTTATCTTCCGTGTACTGAGATGGCATGACAGATCAGATATCCTGAAGGGTGCTCGGCAGGCCTATCCGGTGAAATGCGCACAGAACAATGTTACACTACTATTTTTCCCGACTTTAGTCCAGCTACAGCGATCAGGAGAAAGGCATTTGGTCCGGTTTTGAAGAAGATGACAGCGCTTGGCCTCCAGCCCTTCCTCATCTATCCGGCGGTGGTTAAACCACGGCACAAAGGGGAACAGAAAAGCTTCGATTCCCTCAGAAAGCGGAGGATTTTATCAGCTCCTGTCTCAGCAGAAGACATATGCAGCGGCTCTGCGGGCGGTGACGGGAACAGCGGCCGCTGTCTCTCCGGTCCAGCGGGAGGAACTTGATGGCCGGGATGGACATGGTTCTAGCTGCCCAGTAGGGGATGATGGTAGGATGGACATGGACGCTTGCTAAGTCTATTTTTGCTTTTCTTCTCTCCTCTCTACTACCGAGATATTGTCCCTATATATCCGGTACAACGATCTCGTTGCTGGTAAGACTGACACTCCTTTTTTTTTTTTCTCTCTCTCTCTTTTTTGGAGGGTACTATATTGAGAGTAGGTTTAATTAAAAATATTTTTTGGCTGTGTGGGCCTTTCGGGAGACATGTCTTGCGTTGGAGTGGATCGGTCACGAACCATCACTATTTTTGTTGCTCAGTCAGACCTATGTTCTCGGTAATGTGCGGTCTGAGTTGCTCCTCGTTTATAGTTGTTGGTTGTTCAGGTTTTTATGTTGTTTTTACTTTTTACAACAGACATTTATACTGTTATTTATTTTACCTTATTTCTAAAGGGATTTTTCTTCTTGGAGGTTTAGTATCTAAAATGCACGTCAGCGTTTACATGCTATTTACAGAATGGAAGTGCTTTTGTTTTTTTTTCATTTATTGAATACAATTTAGGGATTGTGAATATTCAATGCATACTCTAAATATTTTATCACTGAATGTGAATGGTTTAAATTCCGCTGTTAAACGAACCCGTGTGTTAGAATATTTACACCGTAAGTCTATTTCCTGTGCCCTAATTCAAGAGACGCATTTAAAACAAGCTGATGTGGCACGTTTTCAGAATAAATATTATAAATTAGTGGCTTTTTCCTGCGCTCAAAATAAAACTAAGGGGGTGCTTATCCTTGTTAATCGAAAGTTAAATTTAACAATTGAACACCTTGGTAGTGATGAGAAGGGTAGATTTGTGTTTATCCCATGCAAAATATATAATAATAGGTTAGCATTGGTCTCTATTTACGGTCCGAATGAGACAGACAGTGCGTTCCTTACACAGATTTCCAAAACATTACTTGAGCAGACTGACTGCCCATTAGTTGTGGGTGGGGATTTTAATGCTGTCATAAATCCTGCTTTAGATAAATCTCAATTTGATACAACAGCCAATCCATCTTCTAAATTACTGAATAAATTTATCACGGAGCTCAACTTAATCGATCTTTGGAGAATTCAGAATACTAAAGCTAAGGACTTCACTTTTTTTTCTAATAGACATAAGACTTTCTCTAGGATAGACTACATATTTCTCAGCCCATCTTTAATTTCGTTGAATTCGTCCATCTCTATATTACCAATTTTATTATCTGATCATTCTGCTGTGTTGTGCAGTGTTCCTCTTTCCGATGTTAAAGCCAAAGCCCTAGATGGCGCTTTAACATATCATTATTAAGTAATCAGACTTTCATTACTTCATTAAAAGAATATATTAAGGAATTTCTTGAAATCAATATGCCCTCTGATGTGGATCCTCAAATAATGTGGGAATCGACTAAATGTGCCATACGAGGATTCTGTATATCTTTTCTTCTACTCTTGCCAAAGCGAAAACTTACCAATTTACACAATTAGAAAATAAAATACAATCATTGCAAAACCTACAAAACAACATTTTACTGAGCAACAGGCTACACAGTTGTCCTCTTTAAAAGAAGAATATGATTTACTTTCACACTCAAAGGCGGAATTTATTTTACATAGGACTAGGCAAAAATATTATTTTGAATCAGAGAGACCTAGTCATTTATTGGCCCTTAGGTTGAAAGAATGCGAGTCTAAGGCATATATTAGCGCAATAAAATCATCGGATGATCAGGTCACCATGAATCCTGCGGCAATTAATGACATATTTAAAGGTTTTACATGAATCTGTATAAAGCGAAACAGATTTTGATGAACCAATTTGTAAGCAGTATTTAGATAAATTGGAACTGCCTCGGATCTCACAGATGGATAAAGAATCTTTGGAGGCCCCATTAAGTTTGGAGGAGCTTCATGTCTCTCTAAAAAGCCTTCAAAAGGGCAAATCGCCAGGTCTAGATGGTCTCCCCGAATTATATTTAGAAATTTGGGATTTGGTAGGGACACTTATGCTTAATTCATTTAATTTTGCGATTGAACATGGGGTTTTCATAGAGATCAAAAACATCACTGATTTCATTACTTCTTAAAAAGGAAAGACCCATTAGATTGTTCCAGCTACAGACCGATTTCGCTTATCCCATGTGATCTTAAAATCTATGCTAAAGTTTTTGCTTTTCGTATGGAGAAGGTAATTCATAGTCTGATCAAGGAGGACCAAACTGGTTTCATCAAGGCGCAATGCATCTGACAATATGCGTCAACTCCTTCATATTCTGGACTTTGCAGACTCCCAACCGACCCCTTGTGCGGTCTTTTCACTTGATGCAGAAAAAGCCTTTGACAGGCTAGAGTGGAATTATATGTGGGCAGTTCTGCAATGTTTCGCTTCGTGAACACTTCATTTCTATGATTAAGACATTATACCACTCACCTGCAGCATCAGTCATAACTGGTAATATTATTTCCCCATTCCCTTTGCAGCGGGGAACAAGGCAGGGATGTCCGCTTTCACCCTTATTGTTTTGTCTATCTCTTGAACCCTTAGCACAAGCCATCAGGAAATCTGAAGTATCGATTAAGATTCATGATCATAATCATAGTATTTCATTATACGCTGATGATATTATTCTATATTTAGACCACTTTGATGTTTCAGTCTCTAGTGTAATTAAGGAATTTGATAATTTTAGTAGCTTATCAGGATATAAAATAAATTGGAGCAAATCTGCTTTAATGCCAATTAACAATGTTAAAGTCAATTCTTCTATTCCTCATTTATCCCTATTAAGGAATCTTTCATCTATTTGGGCATTACCATATATAAAAACATTCATAAGATTGCCAGAGACAATTTTAATAATATCTTAGTTAAAGTCAAAATGACATTCAAAGATGGAAGAATCTTAAAGTCTCTTCAAGGAAGAATTTCCACTGTTAAGATGAATTTGTTACCTCGATTTAATTTTTTTCTCTATGCTACCACTTTCTCCCCTCCAGGTTATTTTAAGGAGATTAACTCCATAATTTCTAAATTTATCTGGAATGATAAATGCCCCAGAATTAAACTTACCACATTACAACATCCTAATAGCGCAGGAGGACTGGCTGTACCAAATTTTGAACTGTATTATTGGTCGCTCCAGCTTAAGGCTCTTCATAATTGGGTTGATCCTCAATCTACAGTTTCTTGGAGAGTGATTGAAGCTGACAAGGTTAAACCAAATAGACTCCAAGATATGTTATTTACTGGCACAGGAAAAAAGGGGATAAGTATAAATTTGGTCCGTTGTGGCCAACTCTATTAAAATCTGGAAAACGGTGGAACGTTGGATAGGAGGAACCTTCAAATTTTGTAATAGTACACCTTTATGGCACAATTTTAATTTTGTATGCGGAAATCGTCCATTTGTCCAACCCTCTTGGTCCTCTTTAGGTGTAAACACATGCGGTGATATATATGATAACCAGGGCCTATGTTCATTTCAGACATTAAGAACCAAATTTTGTCTACCAGCATCCGCATATTTTGTCTTCTCCCATCTCCTCTCATCCTATGCAAGATTGGATTGCACCATCTGTTCGTCGGCCGTCTATTTCTTTAATATATAATAAGATTATTGATTGCGTTACAAAACCTCTTTCTATTCAAACTATTTGGAATAGGGAATTATCTGACCTTAATTTATCTGTCGACTGGGAGAGAGTGTGGTCTAATCTCAGTTTAACATCTAAAAATCTGGCTCATCGTCTTATTCACTTCAAAGTCATTCATAGAGCATACATAACTCCTTACAAAAGATTTAAAATGAAACTACAACCGAATCTCAACTGCCATATATGTAATACTACATCATCAGGTACTTTTCTGCATATGTTTTGGGAATGTCCTGTCGTCATCAGTCTATGGACACATGTAAACCTGGTTTTATCATCCTTATTGCAAATGGATTGGTCTGTTAATCCAAGTTTGTGTCTTCTTAATGATGATTCTGATCTCTGTATAACCTCAATGCAAAAGAGAATGATGTTTGCTGGTTTTACAGCTGCAAAGAAGACAATAATACAAAACTGGTTTACACCGCACATGTGTGGAAAAACATATTGGATCCGTAGTCTCCTGCACATAGTGGCTTGTGAATGTACAACAGCACGAATCAATGGGGCCAAGCCTTCTACCATCGATGCTTGGCAGTGCTTTCTTTGATATACGTGACTGTATAAAGGAGTGACTTTTGTGTTTTCTTGCCTTTCCTCTTTCCCTCCCTTTGATTGGACTTTGAGATATTGAGTATGTGTCTGTTGTTGTTTTTATTTTTATTTTTTATTTATTTTTATTTTTATTTTGGATGTTATGTATAAAAATAAATAAAAATGTTGATAAAAAAAAAAATCAAATTAAAACAGTCTGAGTATTTCTCCAGCAGTAACGTGAGCAGCGGAGGGTAGATTCTCATATCTCACTGTCGCGACACCATCAACGCTTACAAACGGCTCGCTTACAGAATGTTTCACGTTAAAATGGACTACACATATGGCAGGGTATCATGTGTTAAACAGATTCTTTTAACTGAGAATCTGCCCATCGCTGCTTATGTTACTGCTGGAGAAATACTCGGAATATACAGTGTTTCAATTTTTATTTTTAATTAGGCTAATTAATTAATTAATTAATTTTGATTAATTATTGCGCAATGTACTGTTACCATAATAAACACTTGATGAATGCCGATTTTATTGCTCTTTAATGTGATATGTTGTTTGTATGCTATTCTTTCTTTTTTTTTTAAGTAAAAAGCTGGTCTGTCTCTGAAGTATTGTGCATACATACACTTATACGCTCCCATTTAAAACATGAAATATGCATCGGAATATCATGAGAACAGTTAGGGTTAGGGTTAGGACATAACACAACAGTTTTCCTGGTTTCTTCATACCTGATTAATGATTGAAAACTGTGGTTAATATGTTTTAATGAAACATCTATAATGAATTATTCATTAATAAATCACAACAACCCCGTGCTACAGGCACCATTCATACAGGCTACAGCAGAAGTTATTTTACACAACTACTCGAAGCTTCCGGTCTTTGAACGCGGACTGTGAAAAAGGCCCATAATGTTTTTCTCTTTGCTAAAAAAGTTTACAGGACATTCTGGTAATATTTTTTCCTAGAAATGCAATATTTTGTCTCATTTTATTTATTGATTTATTTTATTTACTATCAGGCTTCATTATGAAACAGTAGATTCATACTGAATCTCGCTTCCGGCTTCGCTACTGTTCGGACGCTCCTGCTTATTGCTCTGCGCTTCGCTCCCTATTTATGCACTTTTCTCAGATTTCTCTAAGATTTTAACTTCAGCATATCAGCACAGTGCTCAAACAACACAGTTTTTAGAAAAAGAAGACTCTTTGCCTCCGCTGCCAGCAGTTTACATTCGAGACGGAAAACACAGCTGTCTACATTCAAACAGACGGAAAGAAAATGCCCCTTGTGGAATCTACTTGCTGCATGAACTGCCACAGACTTCTACAAAGGATTGCGGTTCTTGAAACAAAGTTACTTGCTGGACCTCCAAAACAGGTGGAACACACAGCAGATCGTCATCACGGACCCCCGCAGCATACAGCCGGTGAGTCCTGTGAATCTAGTGAATCTCAACAGTTTATACAAAGTGTAGAAGAACAAGCTGATCGACAGACTAATCGATGGCACAAACAGGGAGCGAGACCCAAAGGCACTCGAGAGATCAGATTGTCACGAGTATCTCGTATTGCTGCCGTAGCATCCTCTACCCCAGATACGGCTATGACAAGACTTGTAAACACTGGCATTTTACAACCCCCTATACATCTTGAGAACCGATTTGAAGCATTAATGAATGTGGGTGAGGAATCCCCAAATGTGTCAAAACATGGATCGAATCAGCCAGCAGCTAACATCGCTACTAACAGGCGCTCGAGGTCGAGCAGACAGCGGCACTCAGCTCAGAGCGCAGCCGAGCCCAGGACTCTGATAGTGGGCGACTCTATTATCAGAAACATCAGTAGCAGGACTACAACTACATGCTGCTTTCCTCAAGCAACCATCTCTGATGTGAACAAGGAACTTCGGAACATTCTGATGAAGCACAAGACTGCAAATCGAATCATAATCCATGTGGGGAAGAACGATATTCGGAAAGAGCAGTCAGAACTGCTTAAGAAGGATTTCAGTGAACTCCTTGAAACACTTCAAAGACTTGAAGTTCAGTCGTTCATCAGTGGACCACTCCCAGCAAGGGAACTAACATGTTTTCACTGCTGCTTGGGCTGAATACATGGCTACAAAGAACCTGCAATACAAAAGGAGTCAACTTCATCGACAACTTCAATATTTTCTGGGGCCATAGACAACTGTTTAAACTGGACGGCTTCCACCCAAACAAACTTGCTGCGAGAGTGCTAAAGGACAATATCTATTTCTCCCTCTGTCATCCTTCAGTGGTGTGTGCCAATCCACTCGGCCTCAATGGCACACACACACCTGGACAGAATATGAGTGACCACAGGACTTCATGTCAGCCTCAGAGTCATCTTGTGGTTGACACATCCCACAAGGACACTGATAACACCACGCAGCCAAAACAAGCTCTCCTCACAGAGACTATCCCGGCTGAGCCCTGCCCACAGAGCTCATCACAAACAGACTGTGACGTACTACATCAGCTCCAAGACTCAGCACCCAAGGACAACTATCTGGAAAACAGCCAGGGAAGCCAGGACAACATATCACAGCCACCGGAAACACCAGAGCC
The DNA here is from genome assembly GCF_012432095.1 of Onychostoma macrolepis. Taxonomy (NCBI): domain Eukaryota; kingdom Metazoa; phylum Chordata; class Actinopteri; order Cypriniformes; family Cyprinidae; genus Onychostoma; species Onychostoma macrolepis. The sequence goes on from NC_081155.1 coordinate 47,264,374, forward strand.
AGAGCCCATCTCACCAGACACACTATCCCTCTCTCCAGAATCTCCACTTCTAAGCTTCTCACAGAAAATGGAGGAACTGGTGTATGCTGGGACCAGACTCTCCCACTCGTTTGCTGCAAGCCCCCAGATATCAACTAAAAAACGGCGGGCCCCACAACCACCAAAGACAGCAGGCCCAGATCTCCCTCCTCCTCCTTTGAGAGCTCTCCGACCGCTGCCACAACGACAGGGCCCAAACCCTCCTCCATCGGCTGTAGGTGAACCAAAAACAACTGATAACAGCTCTCAGTGATATGTGTCGGGTCCCCGCTATATTAGCAGCAACATTCACAAATGTTCACAGAACAAGCGGGAACCCAGTGAGCCTGTAGCTTTTATATTTCTGTTTTATCACGTGATAGAAAGTCTAAGAACTTCTCAAGCCGCACGGCTGATCCATCTAATCTGCGGCCTGTAATCGTCAATCTGAGATTGCTGTAGAGACAAAATGTAATTCCATCAAGTTAGCATTTTAAACATTCGCTCACTAAAAATAAATCATTTCTGATCAATGATTTTATAACCACAAACAACCTGGATTTTATGTTTCTAAATGAAACATGGCTGAAGACAGCTGCAGTGCAACAGTCCTAAATGAAACAGCCCTCCTAACTTTAACTTTACAAGTGTCTGCAGGACTGTTAGGAGAGGTGGAGGTGTAGCTGCTCTATTTAAAGATGTTTATCAATGCAAGCAAGTGTCATTTGGTCAGTATTTGTCTTTTGAATACCTAGGTATTGTGCTGAAAGGTGCTCCACGCATTCTGTTTTATCATTATTTACAGACCTCCAAAATACTCTACAACCTTTGTTGAAGAGTTCACAGAACTGTTATCAATGATTTCCTCAGAGTTTGACTGTTTTACTATTGCAGGGATTTTAATATTCACATAGATAATGCAGAAATCAAAACTGCAAAAGAAATTATTACTGTTTTAAACACTTTTGATCTGACCCACCATGTGCATGAACCCACACACAATCTTGGACACACTCTAGATTTACTCATCAGTAAAGGTCTAAACATTTCATCCATTGTTGTTAAGGATGTAGCACTATCTGATCACTTCTGTATTTTCTTTGATATATTGATCTCTGTTACCACTGAATCTAGATCTGTCTCTGTCAGAAAGAGATGCATTAATGAGAACACTAGTGCGCTATTTATGAAGGCTATATCTTTAACACCAAGCATTTCTGCAGACTCTGTTGATCTTCTCCTGGATTCTTTTAACTCAAAAGTTAAGAATGTTATTGATGATATTGCTCCGGCAAGGGTCTGCAAGAAGAATGGCAGACAAAAATCACCATGGAGAAAATCAACAGCAGTTCAGAGTATGAAAAGACAATGCAGAAAAGCTGAGCGGATGTGGCGGAAGACAAAACTTGAAATTCACTATAGCATCTATAAAGACAGCCTTCATGCTTTCAATGTGGAACTAGCCACAGCTAGACAGACCTTCTTCTCAAACCTTATAAACAGTAACTTAAACAACTCTCGGACTCTTTTTGCTACTGTGGAGAGACTGACAAACCCCCCAAGTCAGATTCCCAGTGAAATGCTCTCCGACAGTAAATGCAATGAGTTTGCTTCCTTCTTTTCTGAGAAGATCAATAATATCAGAAAGGAGATTAGCATATCTACTTTTGCAGAGGTTACACAGATTCGACCGCAATTTCAAAAGAAGTGACTATGTCTGTTTTGAAGCAATTGATTGCAAAATTTTGAAAGAAATAGTACAGCACCTTAAATCATCAACCTGCTATCTTGACACACTTCCCACATCTTTTTTCAAAAGTGTGCTTAACTGTTTAGAAGCAGATCTCTTAGAAGTGAATGCTTCTTCTTTCTGGGACTTTTCCAAACTCCCTGAAAACTGCAGTTGTTAAGCCCTTCTGAAAAAGCGCAATCTTGATAACACCATGTTGAACAACTATAGACCAATATCAAATCTTCCGTTCATAGGTAAGATTATTGAAAAGGTAGTTTTTAATCAGCTGAACAACTACTTAAACTTAAATGGATACCTGGACAATTTTCAATCTGGTTTCCGAGTACATCATAGCACAGAGACAGCACTCATTAAGATAATAAATGATATTCGCTTCAATTCTGATTCAGGCAAAATATCAGTGCTGGTACTACTAGATCTTAGTGCTGCGTTTGACACTGTTGATCATAACATACTTCTAGAGAGACTGGAAAACTGGATCGGGCTTTCTGGGATGGTACTCAAATGGTTCAGGTCATACTTAAAAGGGAGAGGTTATTATGTGAGTATAGGAGAGCATAAGTCTAAGTGGATGTCCATGACATGCGGAGTCCCACAAGGCTCAATTCTTGCACCGCTCTTGTTTAGCCTGTATATGCTCCCACTAAGTCAAATAATGAGAAAGAACCAAATTGCCTATCACAGCTATGCTGATGATACGCAGATTTACCTAGCCTTATCTCCAAATGACTATAGCCCCATTGACACCCTCTGCCAATGCATTGATGAAATAAACTGTTGGATGTCCCAGAACTTTCTTCAGTTAAATAAGGAGAAAACTGAAGTCATTGCATTTGGAAACAAAGATGACGTTCTCAAGGTGAATGCATACCTTGACTCTAGGGGTCAATTAACTAAAAACCAAGTCAAAAATCTTGGGGTGTTTCTGGAGACAGACCTTAATTTTAGTAGTCATGTCAAAGCAATAACTAAATCAGCATACTATCATCTCAAAAACATTGCAAGAATTAGATGTTTTGTTTGCAGTCAAGACTTGGAGAAACTGGTTCATGCCTTTATCACCAGCAGGGTGGATTATTGTAATGGTCTCCTTCCAAAGAAGACCATTAGACAGCTGCAGCTCATCCAAAACGCTGCTGCCAGGATTCTGACTAGAACCAGAAAATTTGAGCATATTACACCAGTCCTCAGGTCCTTACACTGGCTTCCAGTTACATTTAGGATTGATTTTAAAGTACTTTTACTCGTTTATAAATCTCTCAATGGCCTAGGACCTAAATACATTGGAGATATGCTCACTGAATATAAACCTAACAGACCACTCAGATCATTAGGATAGAGTCAGTTAGAAATACCAAGGGTTCACACAAAACAAGGGGAGTCTGCTTTTAGCTATTATGCCTCCCGCAGTGGGAACCAGCTTCCAGAAGAGATCAGATGTGCTAAAACATTAGCCACATTTAAATCCAGACTCAAAACTCATCTGTTTAGCTGTGCATTTGTTGAATGAGCACTGTGCTGCGTCCGAACTGATTGCACTATGTATAATCACTTTATATTCTTAAATGTTTTAAATTCTTTTAAAATCAATTTTTAAATCACTTTGTTTTTATTGTTGTGATTTTTATTATTTTTAATTTCTTATTATTTTTAATGACTATTTCACTTCCTTTTATGTAAAGCACTTTGAATTACCATTGTGTATGAAATGTGCTATATAAATAAACGTGCCTTGCCTTGCCTTGCCTAGATCCAGATTTCCAGACTCACAGGAACCACAAGACTTTTACAGACAATCTCCAGCAGATCTTCCAGGTGATAAAACACATTTTATAACACAATATTTAGAGAATAAGAGTGTGACAGAAATTGTATTTCTAATTCTTCTTGACCTTTTCTTTTTCTTTTCTTTTTTATTTTTAAGAACCGATAAAATAAGAATTAACCCTATTTTTATTCATATTGACAGTTAATTAACGTTTGTCTCAACTTGATTTTTTTTTTAATATTATATATTGTATAATATATTGTATATATATTGTTTTATTATTGAATAAATAGTTTTGACCAAATATGGACTGAGATTTTTTCTAACATTGATTTTTGTCATACTTTGTAGGATCTTGAGAGCAAAATAATCACATTTCTGAAGAAAGAGCTGGAAAATTTTAAGAAAATATTACAAAAAGAGAACACACAATGCTTTGTGAAGGACTTTAATGAGAATAGAAGCAGTATCACAGAAGCAGCTCTTGATCTCTCGCTCTGCTTCCTGAGAGAGATGAAGCAAGATGAAGCTGCTGATACTCTAGAAGGTAAGAGACCCACCGTCTGTCAGATTGTCACTTATAGATGTCAAAGAGAAAATTAAGATTAAATATATCTGTATTGTTGTTTCTGTTTAGATGAGCTGTTCTTCATTCATCAGCTGAAATGTAGCTTAAAGAAGAAGTACCAATGTGTGTTTGAAGGAATCACAAATCAAGGTGACTCCACACTTCTGGAGCCGCACCAAGGTGTTGGATTAAACCATACAGGGATATTGGGATATTTATGACACTCAAACAGGTATGTCCTATACAATTATTTTGATAGAGGGAAACAAGATGCATTCCTAGTTTCAACATTACTTATTCTTCAGACATTTTGCTTTAAAATACACTAAGTTTCAGCTGTATACAAAGTGACCATGACCAACATTTGTTTTTCAAGCGCTGAAATGTAATATTCAACAATCTGAAAATGAAGCCTCATTGAGGTCCCCATATCTCTGGGATTGAACAATGTAGGGCCTTGAAAATGAAGATTCCAAAAGAAAATCATAATTTTGCAAATTGACTCACATTTGGTTTTTGACCACTGAAAATATGTACATTTTAACAATTTACATCTGAAGCCATATTAAAATTCCAATATCTCTGGAACCGAGCTATATAAGGCCTTAAAAATGGAGATGTCAAACGGAATGTTTGTTAAGACCCAATATGTAAAAGGGCATCAAGATATCTTTATACTTCTTGAGTTACAGGCATGCATACTTTGGAGAAAAAAACTTGAAAAGTGCTGTTTCCCCAGTTTTGAATGGTCACCATTGGCACATAATGCAAAAAAGATTGCTAAAGTGAACAGATTTTACTAACATGCCTACCAATCTCTGTGTAAAAATTACATTATGATGCTGCCATTTTTCTGAAGCCATTTTTACCCCCTGTAATTTGTCTCTGAATCTCAGGTGAAAATTGCCATTTTGACCCCCTCTACAAAATAGTGGATTACTTAGGAAAATTTGAGCTGGGGACCTCTGGTTGAGTTGACACGTAATGACCCTGTTTCACAATCCAAAATAATCCTGCTGCACTGGGCCAAGATGTAAACATGTTAGTCCAACAAAATGGAGATATACAACACAAACTTTCAGAGAAAAAGGCTAGGCCAGCAACCAACCTAAAAAGAGGAAAAATATAAAAAACCCTAATGCATGAACCCAGTCAACATTTTTACAGCTCACTCAACACCAAACGAGCAACTCTTGGCTGGGAACATGACACAATGTCTCAATAAAAAGAGTTGAAAGTAATAGGCTCAGAAATGAGGAAAAGGGAATCCATTCACTCTCACATCATGATATAAATATAGTTAATGCCGACAATAATCAAGGAATGTGCCACAAAATACTTCAAAATACCAGGCTACATACAACTTTTCAGTATGAATCTGTTCATTGATCATTTGTACACAGAGTATGTCATCAGCATTCTCTTGCATCATTTGCAAAGTAGGTCTCCTGTGTCTTTCTATCTTGATGCCACGGGAGGAGTTGTGTCAAAAATACCAGAACAGCTGAAGCATTAATGAAATTATGACACTTATTTCCATACAGTTGAACTGATTTATTTGAACTTAAATTTAGTTAATTGTACTGATGAGTAAAAATCATGCTAATTTAATGAGACCACATCAGTTTCATTTCACATTTTCTGTGAATGTTCTCAACACAATTCACTCATATAGATCCACCCAGTACTGTTGATGTTCAGACTGGTGCCCTTGCAGAGTTGTGAGTTTTCTGCATTTTTATGAAAATGGAAAGGTTTGCTGGAGTTTAATGTTTATTTATTTTGAACATTTATAGAAAACTATAGACCTGTCTCTCTCCTTCCATTCATAGCGAAAACACTTGAACGTGTTGTCTTCAACCAGGTCTCATTGTTTCTTTCACAGAACAACAAACTGGACGCTAAACAGTCAGGTTTCAGGAGTGGCCATTCAACTGAGACTGCGCTTCTCTCGGTCACTGAAGCCCTGCAATTGCAAAGCCCATTCCAAATCATCAGTCCTCATTCTGCTGGATCTATCTGCCGCGTTTGACACTGTCAATCATCAGATACTCCTCTCCACTCTCTCATCACTGGGCATCGCTGGAATTCCACTTCGCTGGTTTGAATCCTATCTCACTGGTAGGTCTTTCAGGGTGGCCTGGGGAAGGGAGGTATCCAAAGCACATACACTGGTCACTGGGGTTCCTCAGGGATCGGTTCTTGGACCCCTCCTCTTCTCCACATACACTACATCACTGGGTCCCATCATACAGGCACATGGATTCTCCTACCACTGCTATGCTGATGACACACAGCTCTATCTCTCTTTTCAACCAGATGATCCAACGGTAGCTGCAAGGATCTCAGGTTGCCTGTCAGACATCTCGGCATGGATGAAAGAACATCACCTCCAGCTCAACCTGGCAAAGACTGAGCTTCTTGTCTTTCCTGCCGCTCAACTCTACAGCATGACATCACGATCCAGTTAGGTTCATCAACAATTACCCCATCAACTTCGGTCAGAAATCTTGGTGTAATCTTTGATGACCAGCTGACCTTCAAAGACCACATTGCAAAGACTGCTCGATCTTGCAGGTTTGCACTACAACATCAGAAAGATCAGGCCCTTTCTGAAGGAGCATGCTGCACAACTTCTTGTCCAGGCCCTTGTCATTTCTAGGCTGGACTACTGCAATGCCCTTCTGGCTGGACTTCCATCAAACACAGTCAAACCTCTACAAATGATTCAGAATGCGGCACGACTGGTCTTCAAGGAACCCAAAAGAGCCCATGTTACACCTCTCTTTATCTCATTGCATTGGCTACCAATCGCAGCTCGCATCAAGTTCAAGACACTGATGCTTGCTCATAGAACAACCACAGGCTCAGCACCCGCCTACATGCACTCACTATTAAGAATCTACATCCTCCAGAAATCTGAGATCTGCTAGTGAGCGACGCCTCGTGGTACCATCACAAAGAGGCTCAAAATCACTCTCCAGAACATTCTCGTTCACCATTCCTGGCTGGTGGAATGATCTTCCCACCCATATTCGAGTACTGGATCCCTGTCAATCTTCAAGCAACAGCTGAAAACTCATCTCTTTCGACACTACTTGACTTCAACCTACACATAAAAAAAAAAAAAAAAAAAAGTTTCTCCTTACTTATTCCTTCCTTGCTAGCTTGTACTTATTTAAACAATGCCTGAGACTTGGTGTTACAAGCACTTCCTTTGTCGAATTGCCTCTTCAAGATGAATCGCTTCATGTGTTCCCCAAATTGTAAGTCGCTTTGGATAAAAGCGTCTGCAAAATGACTAAATGTAAATGTAAATGTAAATGTAACATTTAAAATAATTTACACAATATATATATATATATATATATATATATATATATATTTACCATTGTGGTGAAGAGTGGAGCTTGTGTTTAGACTATCAGTAGCTATTATAAGCACATAAGTGTTATATAATCATGAAGAGTAGAAATGCTGATCATATAAGTCACGTGATTGGCCTTAAATTGATGTATTTTAATTATGCTCATAAGAACAAACAACCAGCATAACACTTGTTCTCACGTTAAACTTTTGCCAAAAGGCAAATGAGCTATATAAAAAAAATATAAATGTTGTTAGCTCATTGAGAACAAACAGTTTTAGCTCATGTAGCCATAGCCTAACTACAAGGCCTACACTTCACAATAATGGTAACTTCAAAAATCGGCATAAACAAAAACTCTTTTAAATGTCAAAAATAGCTGAACAACAAACTTTAAAAAGTCTTTCCCTTTACTAAAAAATACACATCAAGCAGCACTTAATTTACAGATTTACACTCCTGATCTAGCCCTATGCAAAGCATGCTGGGAACTAGAAATCCACTTCCCAGTTTCAGGATTTACAGAAGTTTCTGTTATGTTCATTTTGTAGTGTTACCGTTGTCGTGAAGAGTAGAGCCTGTGGTTAGGTTCAGGATGGACAGCAAAACTTTAAGATTGTGTGTGTTTCATGTTGTTTGACTATTTACATGTAAATGTATAGTGAGAACATTTTTGGTTATCACATTAGCATATGCTGTTGATAATTAACACTAAAAAATGAAAGATCAGCGTGAATACGATGTTTATGTAAACAAACCACATATTTATGTTTAATCATTTAGTAGACACTTTTATCCAAAACGACTTACAAGTGAGGACAATAGAAGCAATCAAAACCAACAAAAGAGCAATAAAATGCATGTGCTATTACAAGTCGTGGTTAGCCTAACGCAGTACACGTCAAGTCACCTTTATTTATATAGCGCTTTTAACAATACAGATTGTGTCAAAGCACTTAACAGTATCAAATTGGAGGACAGAGTGTCAGTAATGAATAATGATAAGATTAAATACTCAATTTTCAGTTAAAGGCATTTCATTACTGAATTCAGAGATGTCATTGTCTAGCTCAGTTTAGTTTAAATAGTGTCTACGCAATCAAATGGACGATAATCGCTGTAAATTAATACACGTAACAAGGTGTGTTTTTTTATACATACAGTATATATATATATATATATATATATATATATATATAGATAGATAGATAGATAGATAGATTTGGAATAGAGTGTGTTAGAGTTAGAGGGTCAAATATAGATGGACGAGATGTGTTTTTAGCTGCTTCTTGAAGATGGCTAAGGACTCAGCTGCTCAAATTGAGTTGGGCAGGTCATTCCACCAGGAGAGAACAGTTAAAGTAAAAGTCCGTGAAAGTGATTTAGTGCCTCTTTGGGTACGTAATTCTGAAGTAGTGAATTTAGGTAAAGGGGTGCCGAGCCAGTGGTGGTTTTGTAGGCAAACATCAATGTCTTGAATTTTATGTGAGCAGCTATTGGTAGCCAGTGCAAATTGATGAACAGAGGTGTGACGTGTTCTTTTCGGCTCTTTGAAGGAGTGATGGTTGATGTGTCTAACTGGATGGTGAAATTGTGATGAAGTGGTTGGTTTGATGGAACCACAAGCTGTTCTGTCTTGGCAAGGTTGAGTTGAAGGTGATGGTCCTTAATCCAGCAAGAAATGTCTGTTAGACAAGCTGAGATGCAAGCAGCTATCATCAGATCATCAGGATGGAATGAGGTAGAGTTGAGTGTCATCAGCATAGCAGTGATATGAAAAGCCATGTTTCTGAATGACAAAATGTAGACAGTGATTCCATGTAGACAGAGAATATAAGTGGTCCAAGAACTGAGCCCTGAGGCACCCCAGCAGCTAGATGTTGCGACTTGGACACCTCACCCCTCCAAGATACCTTGAAGGACCTGTCTGAGAGGTAATTGTCAAACCACTGGAGTGCGGTTCCTGAGATGCCCTTTGCCAATAGGGTTGACAGGAGGATCTGGTGGTTGACCATATCAAAAGCAGTGGACAGATCCAGCTAGTTAAGTAATGGAGATTTGGAAACCGCTCTTGCCAGTCTTAGGGCTTCAACAACTGAGAGCAAGGCAGTCTCGGTTTAATGTCCACTTCTGAAACCAGACTGGTTGCTGTCGAGGAGGTTGTTCTGTGTGAGAAAGTCAGAGACTTGGTTGAACACAACTCGTTAAAGAGTTTTTGCAATGAAAGGAAGAAGGGAAAAGAGTTCTTTAAAAGAGTTGGGTTAAGAGTGGGTTTCTTAAGTAGTGGGGTTATACGATCCTGTCTAAATGCTGAGGGAAAAACACCAGTGTGAATGAGATGAAATATGATGAGATGAAATAGAATCAAGTGGACAAGTAGTAGGATGATTAGGAAGGATGAGTTTAGAGACTTCTGACTCAGAGAGTGGAGAGAAGGATGTGAACGAGTGTATGTTTGCTGGTAAGATGTGTTTGACAGTTTGAGTAAGAGATGCTAACTGTTTAGAGCGAGGAAGCGAAGATGAAAGTAAAACAGAGAGCCTGGAGGGTGAATGTGAGCCTAGTTTACATCGAAAGATGACATGCGGAGTGATGACATACCCATGTGTTGTGTCAGGAACCATGTTGAGGTTAAGAGTGAGCAGGAAGTGATCTGAGGTGTGCAGTGGGGTAACCAGCACATGATCAGTGGAGCAGTGTCCTGAGAATTAATGCGAAATTATTGAATTAAATGAAAGATTATTAAATATATAATTATCATTGTAATGCATGGGGTGGGACTGAGAACCATGAACGTGAGGCTTGGTGGCTCCCACGGCTCTCAGCCCCTCCCCTCTTGTCCCAAAAATTTTAAGTGAAAGTGACGTGACGTGGCCAAGTATGGTTACCCATACTCGGAATTTGTGTTCTGCAATTAACCCATCCAAATTGCACACACACAGCAGTGAACGAATGAACACACAGTGCAAATGACAACTGAGCCACCTATGAACCTTGATCAGTCTCAAGAAACTTGGATGAAGAAGAACAAACATTTCCCATCCACCAATTCCAAATGATTTTCTGTTCCACAAAAAAAAAACAAACAAAAAAAAACATGTTCCCCCCCAAAAAAGGATCCACAAGTATGTGACACAGAGCAAGAAATGTTCAAGTTTTGATGCATGTCAGCTTCCTGCAAAGATACTCAATGTAGAGGAAGAGGTAATGAAATCATTATACAAAAATGAAAACTATTTATTAATTGCATATATTAAGGTACACTATTATTTACTGTATGAACTGCATGTCATTATAGGTCGACATGCTATGGAAGAAGCCACCTACAGAGTTGATAAGTCTCCTAGCCAGAATCTGGAGTACCTGTTACATCCCAAGGAATTCCAAACACTGAGGCCACATGAATGGTTATTTGGAGAGAATACATATCAAAACAAAATCTGAATGCATAATTGTACAATTATATTTGTATTTGTAAATGCTGTCCTCAATATATTCAAGTATTTTGATTCAAATTGACGTTTGATTCAAAATGGTGTATTATTTAGACTATTGAGTGCTATTTAAGAGCTGTACTTAATATGAAGGGTGCAAATCTCTACCAGCAAAACCATTACACCACAGGTGTCATTTTAAATAGCACAAGGGAGCAGATGGCATGGCAAAGATTGCGAAAAGTGAGAGCAGCTCCTTATGATTCTTAATTTTTACATGTACAGTACACAGACATGATTATGCATATTTCTGATAAACAGGTCAACTTTGAGCAATATGATGGGCTCATCACTTTCGTAAATATCAACCACATACACTAGAGGTTTGCGGTAAGTAAAAAGACTGCAAATACAAATGTTAAGCTAGTACATGTAAACATGGACATGCCCATATAGAAATGTTTGATCTTTTCAGCGACATTTGATTGACTTAGTAGTTATAATTTATTTGTTTCCTTTTCTCCATTTTAGTGACTACATGCTTACACTGACACCATTTTTAATACTTGACCCTCAAAGTGGTACAAATGAAATGAGTCCTTTGGTAGGACAGTTTGTTAAAAAGTAATTTGGCTTGTTTAGCTCCACAACATTAATGATGGTAAATTACCATAGTTGGTGTTGCTTAAAACCACAATAAACACACACACTGCATTTTTCCAAAAACAGAGAATTTTTCCAAATTAGAAAAAACAAGTATGGAAGAGAGGACTTGGTTAGTACCAAGTGGAAACCTGGCACAATCCAACATTCATTTCAGGAGGATGGTTCCAGCTGTGGTGTCTTTGTAATGCTGGTAAATGGAGAGGGAAAGTGGTTTACATAAACACTGTCTTCACCTTTTCCCATATGACACCGTGTCTATTAATTTTCATTGCTGTCCTTCTAGATGGCGAAACCGGTCAAGTCAAGTCACCTTTATTTATATAGCGCTTTTACAATGCAGATTTTGTCAAAGCACTTAACAGTATCAAATTGGAGGATAGAGTGTCAGTAATGTATAATGATAAGATTAAACACTCAATTTTCAGTTAAAGGCATTTCATTATTGAATTCAGAGATGTCATTGTCTAGCTCAGTTTAGTTTAAATAGTAGCTGTGCAATCAAATCGGCGATAATCGCTAGAAATTAAGTGTCCCCAACTGAGCAAGCCAGAGGCGACAGCGGCAAGGAACCAAAACTCCCTCTGTGACAGAATGGAGAAAAAAAAAAAAAAAAAAAAAAAAAAAATGACATCTCTTCCGGTGGTGGAAGAGTTCCCAAAAATTCCTGGCAGCATTAATATAAGGAGATGATCTGCCACTACAGGAAAAATGTGGCCAATGAAATTTTGCTGGCATCAGGTATAAAGTACTTTGAAAGAACAGTATATTTCCATGTCAGACACAGAGAGATGAATTATAATCCTATCTATATTCAAATGATTGCAGTGTGAAGAGAGGAGTACTGCTCTGTGTGTGGAGAAAAAGAAAGAGCCCAAACAGAGGAGCAATGCATCTGGGTATTCACTACGCCATTTCTGCCTGTTGACTGTTTTCACAACTACATTTAATAATTCCAACACTTTCTTAATACATCTAACAACATGTCCTATTTCCCTTCCAGATTCAATGTGAATTATGCCAGAGGTAGTTTCATGTTCAGTGCCTCAACATTAATCTGCTACCAGAAGAACAAGCATGGATTTGTGATGTGTGTTTGAAAGCTATTTAGTTAGAGGAGCTGATGCTGAAAGTGTGTTTAAATTGTAAGAAAATTGTTTTGCACTGATAAGGGACAACGCAAACTATGAAAACATATTTTATTACATAAACAGTTAATACATAGAAAATACTTAAATTTTCGATTCATCAAAATATCCACCATTAGCAGCTGAAAACCTGGGCCAAGTTTAAACCAGTAACCAGGCATCACAGCTGGCAAAGGGGCATGTCTGACTTTGACATGTATATATTGCCATTATTATGTAATCAAAATGAAAATTATTATTGCTGGTCTTCAATGATAATGTCAAGTTACTTTAATGTACAGTATTTGCACCAACAAAAAATTATAAGGATTTATTCTGATGTCATCCAATGGGTTGGTTAGGCTGCATTAATTAGATCAACTGGAACCGGGAACACTCCCCATAACACACGATGTACTCGTTACATCGTAAGTTGAATGGCATCTACGCTAATATTTGTCTGTTTCTTTCTTATTCTGTTTCTCAGTCCGTATCCGATCAGATGGTGGAACAGCACCAAGAGATGATGTCTACAGCCCTGATCGTCAGCGGAGACCAGCACACCCAGATGACCCCCAGAGATATATCCCCAGATATATCAACCAAAAATAACAAAATAACTAAAATATAATAAAATACCTAACTACATAATACTACTATTGTTAGAAATTGCAACAAAATTAAAATAGAAATAGAAACTTTTGAACTGCGGGTTTCGTCTGGTCAGAGGAGAACTGGCCCCGACTGAGCCTGGTTTCTCCCAAGGTTTTCTCCATTATGTCTCAGAGGAGTTTTGGTTCCTTGCCGCTGTCGCCTCTGGCTTGCTCAGTTGGGGACACTTAATTTCTAGCGATTATCGCCGATTTGATTGCACAGATACTATTTAAACTAAACTGAGCTAGACAATGACATCTCTGAATTCAATAATGAAATGCCTTTAACTGAAAATTGAGTGTTTAATCTTATCATTATACATTACTGACACTCTATCCTCCAATTTGATACTGTTAAGTGCTTTGACACAATCTGTATTGTAAAAGCGCTATATAAATAAAGGTGACTTGACTTGTTAGTGTAAAGTAAATACATTTCTTTAAATTAAATTAAAAATATTGGTTCCCATTGTCACGTGACTTCTAACGTCATCCGTGGTCGTGCGTGAGGACGTTCAGTTTTCCGCCATCTTGTTACACCGCGTGGATGAACTCGGCGTGGAAAAACGGGAATCAAGAAAATTGGTAAGTAATTGTAAACATACGTTTGGGCATATTATTAACATTATACATGTATGATTTCATAAAATATTATGTTGCGCTGTTGTTTTACATACGGTTAGTATTACTAGTTTGACGGCTCTAACTCGGCTAGAAGATTTCCCTCATCACGATGTTAAACCGAGTGGAAATAAAATAATAATTCTAAATAAAGTAAACTGCTTGAGGTGAGATGGATTGATATTGAAACGTAGTATAAAGACTGTTTCGGGTATGCTGGAGTGCGATACTGTACGGCGCCATGTCACGTTATAAAGTGCATGCACGCTTCAGACGCTTTGTATGGACTTAACGTTGTTTTGAAGCTTTATTGTGATGATTTTTATTGATTTATTATGAAGCTCGCGTTCGCAAGGTATTCGCTCTGCTTACTTGTATGGTCTCTCATTTATGATTAATGTTAACACAACGTTAGCTTTACATGAAGGCCCAAACACATGTCTTTAGTGACGTGCCTGAACACTTATTTTAACGTATCGCGTCGACCAGCATACCCGGTAAAGAAGTACCATAACCCTAAAAATGACAAAGACGTTTGCCTTACGCAGACAAGAGATTGAGGAAAACCAACCTAGTGTTCAAGAACTGCAAGAAAGATGGCCAGCTCTGTTTCAACAAGAGAAGGTAAAAGCATTTATTTTATTGAAAAATTTTAAAATGTAAGTGACTAATCCTGAATTTACCATAGTTTTTACCATGGGATTTTAGTATGTAGTGTTTTTGAAAATGTCTTAGATGCCTTAATTATACCTTTTGTTGTTTAATGCTTTGTGTGTATATGTATTTTTACAACTAGTTCTCAAAGTAAAATAATTTTTTTCAGAAGTCTATTTTCTGTTTCTCTTTCTTACAGATTAATTTTTTCGCATCAGGACCTTACCTTTACAATCGAGATTTATGACCTCTTTGGACAGACAGAGCTCTCAGCTTCTCCAGGTTATTAGGAGCAAAGGTGGAGTCCTCCGTTAAAAAAAACTAAGGACACTATTAAAGTTATGGATCAGGTATTGGTTGCATGTGAACAAAATTGCTTGTGGCAATTAATTTAGTAGTGTTTTGGTTTAATAAAAACAATACATCTTGAACATTTTGTAGAGTCTGGACATAGACATCAGAAGAGAGTGCCTGCTGAAGTGCCTGATCATGTACCTTGGTGAAGATGCAAGCTGTCTGATCAAAGAATACCAGGTAATGTAGACAATGCAAACTACTGAAATTTTCTCCAACCATGTTTGCCTTCAAGTTATATTTCACTACCAAATCAACATTTCCCCATGTTTTACTCGCCCTCAAGGCATCCTAACTGAATATGGTTATATCCTTGAAGAACAATATAGGCAAAGTTATAATCCTACGTATCATTTTACTTCCAAGCGGTAGAATGTGAGTGAATTGTTGACTTTTTGAAGCTTCAAAGAACTGCTTGACACGGCTCTGTGGTCTTAACAAAGGTCTTCTCAAGCCTTGAGGGTGAGTAAAACGTGGGGAAATTTTGATTTGGTAGTGACATATCGCTTTAAAGTACTTCAAGTAATTGTGTTATCATTTACACATCAGCCTGTGTGACTTTCTTCCACAGAACACAAAAGAATATATTTTGAAGAATGTTTTTAAGAGCCCCCCATTCATTTGCATTGGTTTTGTGTCCGTACAATAATAGTGAATGGGGGGCTGTGCTGTTCTGTTCCAACATTGTTCAAAATTATGCAGAGGACAGTAATTCATACAGGTTTGAAATGACAAGAGGGTGTGTAAATGATGACAGAATTTTGAATGTGAACTACTCCTTTAAAAGGGGTTGGTTCACCCAAAAATTATTTTTGAACACTGTTGAGTAGATTGATAAATGCCTCTGATTGGCTGTTGTGGTACTGCACTTAACAAATATGTCTGTGATTGTCTACAATGGTCAACACATGGGAGCGTTTGATTGTACAAGTGTTTAAAAGCATTTTCAAAGCCAAAGAGAGTGTAAAAGTACGTCTTCACCCAAAAATGAAAATTTTGTCATCACTTACTCTACTCTTGTAATAAACCGTACAAATTTTATTTTTATGCTGAACACAAATGAAGATATTTGAATGAAAGTTAGCAACAGAGGTTTGGGCTCTACATTGACCTCCATAGTAGGAAAGCTAACTAAGTTTTGTAATAAATTTTCAGATGAAGGGGTGTTTTTTTTTTTTTTTTTTTTTTCTTCCACAGTCCCTCAATTACTCTCTGTTCGTTTATGTTTTTAGGCTGACCAGAGGGAGGAAGCAGAGAGAATTTGAAAAGACCACCATGGCATTTTTTGTGATCCGTGAAAGTGATGCTCTTAGTCGTGCACCGGACATTTCCATTGTCATTGACGGTGTGGAAGAACTAAATGAGTTGCCCTCTGTTGCATGTGCCTGTGCCATGATGTTTGGACTCATTTATGCACTGAACTTAAAATATCCTGAAGGACTCAAATATGCCTTTCAAAAAATAATCATGAACATGGAGAGTAAGCAGATTAGATGAAGGGCGCAGAACCTCTCTTCAAAGCTGCAGGAGTAATTTTGTTTCCTTTGACCCAGCTACAATGTTCTGCTGATGGTAAATTTCTTTGAAGATGTTGGACTGTATAAAGCCTTTTATACAAAGTTAACTGTACTACTGTTTACAACCTGATTTGTTTTATCTTGGTTAAGTTGTGTTTTATCTTGGGTTAGTTAAATAGTTTACCCAAAAATGAAAATTCTTAGGTTGTTTACTCATCCTTAAGCTATTCAAGTATTTAACTTTAATTAAATTAGGTTCAGAGACATTTTATGCCAATTATGAGAGAAGTTTAATTTTTGGGTAAACTATTCCATGAAGGTGAATTTTTTTTATTTTATTTTATTCTTTCTACCATTGGCTATAATTTGGTAGGTGTTTTATTAAGTGTTTGGTTTTACACTGCCCATTTTAAACCAGTTTTTGGGCCAAACTTGTTTTAACTTCAGAAGAATTCTAAAGGTTTGATTGTGTAGTCAGTTCTAAGTGACTGTTCATGGAAAAATTGCATGATTCTCCTCGAAACCATAACTGATTCTTATGGTGAATTTACATTGAATCCAGTGTGTCTATGTATATGGATACTAAAAACTGTTATACAGTATGTGTTTTTATAACAATACTATACACATTGTAGAAATATTTTTACAAATTGTGAAGTTTATGTGTTTACATTGTTAGTGTGTATGAGGATACTGTACACATTGTAAAAAATTGTATTATGACACAATAAATTGTCAAAAGTTTGATGCTTGAAGTCATTCATCTTAGACATGATAAAATTGCACATTCTGAAAGTAAATACATTTCTTTATATTACATTAATATTTTAAATTGTATTTGGTTGGATATTTGGTTAGATGTAAAGTAAAAGAATTAAGTTAATACAAAGAAAACATTAAGACAAAGTATAATTTGAGATTTCATTAAACTTAAAAACTTTATTTGATTCAAAGATACTTTTTTGCTTTGGCTAAGTAATGTATAGTTAATTCTTTTCAAAGTAAAAATTTAAAGTTGATAAAAAGTAAAGTAATTAGATGTAACAAGTTGACGCAAAATTTTTACTTTGATCCAATGAAACACTTTTTTCAGTGTAGCGAAAAGTTATTGAAACTTTAATTTGCAGGTAGGATTGTGGATGGACCTTCAGCACCACATATGTGGACAGCGCCATGTCATACAAACATAGCCAAGTTCATTTGAGGTTTAAAGCTTAGCAGTAGTATATTCAGTAAGTTTAGAGAAAGACATTACAGACCATTTTTAATTTCTACCATCACTGTTTTCTATTGGGTTCTCCTTTGACACAACTTCCAGTTCAATAGCTTTCCAAGGGGCACACAATGTTACAAAACAAGTTTCTAAATATTTAGCTGAGCCTTTTCAACATATCAGAAGTCTTTAAAGTACAAGTATTTGCTCTAAATGGTACAATTGCAACATTTCTGTATTACACTTTGCTCATAATGGTTTCAGAGTTCTTTTAAAGCAAATAATTCCTCTATAAATAAATCCATTAATTAAAGAAGTTACTATTTTCAGGCATTACAGTAATAAATAAATTTAGATAATGTAATGTTTTTTGATGGAAGGTAAGAAATCCATAGAATACAGTGATGTTAAAAATTTTACATCTACAGTAAATATTACTACATTAAAGACTTGTAGTATGTTCTTTAGGGTCAAATGAATATTTTGCAACTTGTTTTGTAATGGTGTGAGCCTCTTTTCAAAAGTTATTAAACTGGCAGTCGTCTCTAAGAAGAAACCCATCGAACAGAGAGATGTTAGAAATGTACATTTAGAGCAAATACTTGTCCTTTAAAGAGTTCTGCTATGTTGTACAATTTCAGCTAAATACTTAGAAATGTATTTTGGAAAAGTGTGAGCCTCTTTTCCAAAGTTATCAAACTGGAATGTGTCTCAATGTATGCACCCATCGAACAGAGAGATGTTAGAAATGTACATTTAGAGCAAATACTTGTCCTTTAAAGGGTTGATTCCTCTTTCATGTATTCATGTAGTTTATACAGTAGAAGGCGAGCCAATGGATATCACAAAAGCAACGTGCAAACTTTGCGCAATAGTTATGCCGGTGAACATCTTAACTTCAGTCATACAGAAAGTGAAAGTAAAAAAACTGACGGAGCATTAACAGCGCATATTATCTCAGAGACAAGAGACGAATCTACTTCAACATGTGCTGATAACAGTATAAATGAATAGAGCTGTTTTAAAGACCCTATCCACAACCCCATAAATTGAAATTAGACATTAACTATGTTCAGGAGATTACACATGATTTCCCAGTTGTATGTATTGTTACAAAATTACAAGTTCATTATTTGTCATTTCCTAAACGCAGTGGTGGAGGTAACGAATTACAACTACTCACGTTACTGTAATTGAGTAGTTTTTTCGGGTACTTGTACTTTTTTGAGTATATTTTTAAAGCTGTACTTTTACTTGTGCTTAAGTACAAATTAAGCAAAATAATCTACTTCATTACTTTTAAAATCATAGCTCGTTACTGAGTACGCCCACAATTTGAATTGATATTCAAACCTTTCACGAAACTTCATTAGCCAATAAAGATATCCGATTGTAAACGGACCAATAAAAGCCCTGATATCTGAACCGAGTCCCGGGAAAAGCCGCCGCTGCAGCAGGTGAAGATCTGATCGGACAGTGAGGGAGCACAGCGTGATTTATGGACTCAAAGTTTGGAGAAACAAACTACATGGTAGCATTATCATAAATATCGATATTTTGATATCGATATTTAACTATCTGACACGGTTCCATTACTCATTCTCCACAGTATCTACTGTATATACACCGATACACATCCTCTCCGACAGCGAGTTTGACAGCATCAGCCTCCTGTCAGTTACAGAGTCTGAATATCCGCGCGGGATTGCAGGTAGGGCCTATTCCGCACAGTTTTAATCATTTCCTCGCAAATGTGGCGAGCGCTTTATTGTAACATGAGAACAGTCATGTAGTCACAGAAAACTGGATGCGAGCTTTCAAATAGGCCTAATTTATACAAATTAACTGCTTGTCCTCTCACTCCAATATTGTGCGCAGACTGTGTGCTATCGCGATCTCTCCGTGCTTTTAAAGTAGAAATTATTTCTCTTTGCTCCTGGATTAAACTTTGTCGAAAGTTATCAACCATTCAGAATAGATCCACGCCTGACCGATGGAAATGCTACTGGAGATTTTATTGTCTGTACGTGAAATGCACCAGAAAGTCTTCCGACAATCAAAGATTGTTTAATTTTTTAATTTCTTTACAATGTAAGTTTATGTTAGAAATGTTTTGGAATGGGATATTTGTCTGATTTGTACATATAAATATCCTAGTCTGCCTAACTGCGTCACTACATTGTACAGACATTATAGTTCAAAGCCATCTGATGTTCCATTTATGTAGCCTAAATAAATAGGCCTAAAATATATGGGTCTTAAATCACTGCTTATAAAAAATTAATGTTGTCATATTTCGAATACCTCAACTGAATTGAGGTCATTTGTTTTATAATTTTATTACTGACTGTACTTGTCTTTTTTTTTTTGTAAATTCAATTCAGTTTGAAATCAAATTTGAAATCAAGCATCCTTGTGCTGTAAGCTTTTGCAACAAAGTTACGCTATTTTAAAGACACAAATACACAGAATGAGCAAATGTTTAAGATTAAAATTTTTGTAATGGTAATTGATCAATATTTATATGCATGTACATGAAGGCCTATATTAAAAGCTGTTCATCTGTGTCTTTTAGAAGACTTGGATTAAACCAGTTTCAAAGCTTGAAATAATGATTGCCTTGAAAAATGGATGGACAATTTTATTTTTAAATATTAAAATATCTATATGGCAGTATACAGTATGTTGTAGTTTTGCCAATGGTATTGAAAATGATTAGTTGTCATGAAATCAAAATTACCCTACTTACTTTTTAATGCACATTACTAGTCTTGTGGTGAACAATTAAACCGTGCAATACACTGGGGAAAAAATTGTCTGCAGTCGTAATCTTTAATCAAAAACTGAAAATTTGCTTCCGCTCTGGAATGGCGTTCTCGCTCTGATGATGTCAGTTTGATGGTTTGGGGAGAATCCTCTTGTTAAGTCGTGACGTAAGGACTGGTGTTTCCGGGTCCATGCCTCTACTTATTTCACTTGAGAATACTATCTCAACAACCATTTATAAGCACTATTTAATTAATATTACATATTTAAGCTAAGCATTTAAAAATTTGCTGTGCACACTACAGTCTCCGTGCTCACAGTGTCCCAGACACTAATATTTTAGTTGAATCTCTGTCTGGCCATCTGGGATTTCAGTATGGGAATAAAGGTTAGGGTTATAATTTTTCAGTATTACATGACATCGTGTGTGTATATTAGCACAGTTTGGTGTTTTCTTGGTGCGTCTGGCAGAGCGTTAGGACCCAGAATTGGTGAAGCGTGATGTCAGACGTAACAAACAGATATTCTTAACCACTCCTATCCAACCGTGAATCTGCTCTGAGCAAGAGGTGGAGTATTCAATATCCAATATTCCACTTCAGTCAATAAGATAAAAGTGGATTTTGTTCAAAGTAGCTATTATCCAAATAGATCTTTGATATGAATGAATTTTTTTTTTTTTTTCATGAAATATCACCAGCTAAAAAGTAACTAGTACTCGGAGTAGTTTTTGAGACGAGTACTTTGTACTTTTACTTAAGTACTGTTTTGGCACCAGTACTTTTACTTGTAATTGAGTATTATTTCAGCAATGTAACAGTACTTGTACTTGAGTACAAATTTTCAGTACTCTTTCCACCACTGCCTAAACGTCTCTTCAAACGGCATAATTATATTGCATATAATTATATATATATATATATTTTTATTGTTGCTAAAGGAGCATAAGAAGGCATACTGTGAGTGATATTTGTGATACAAGTAATTGTCTCTTTGCACACAATTAAAAAATATATAACTTTTAGACGGTCCCTATCTTGCTTACCGCTCTACATTGGACATTCGGCGGACATTCGCAAGTAAATATGCCATTAAAACAATACTTGGCCATTTTGTTCGATTGTGAAAAAAAGGTAGTAGGTTGACAATGATGTCGCTGAATCGAATTTGCAAAATAAACATGTTTTGCACATATAATTAGAAAGTTATTGAACGCGGAAATGTTGTGAATGTGCGAATATGAAACCAACTTTACCCAAGTCCTCTTCCTAAACCAGCAAACACACACATGAACACCTGATTAATGGCTAGCTTACAGTCAATCACTCAGCACACATCACACACTGCCTTCAGGGTTCAGAAAGAATCAAGCCACGTCAATTACAGTCAGCATCAGTGTGTGGTGTTACTGAGAGCTCATAGATCTCTCCTGCACCTATTGATAGTTTTCACGTGACGTCACACTCTTATAGGAACACCCACCTGGAGGCCAAAACCAAGCTTTGCGCCACAGACCACCAGTTATTTTTACGCAGACTGCATTAAGTAATAATGTAGTAAAACGCAGATATTAAAGGGTGAAATTCAGTAAACACCTTATTGATGATGTGCATTTTGTACAGGCGAGAAGATGAAGTCAGAATATAAACACATTGTGCAAAGTTTCACATGAAATAGCTTCCCACAGAAAACCATTAGAAGGAAAACACTGAACCGTGAAGCGGATTGCGTTCATATTCCGGCCTCATCTGCGTGCCTGTGTAAACTATGCATCATTAATATGGTGAATACTGAATTTGATCTTTTAATATTACCGTTTTAAATATATTACGGCACTTTTAAGTGTTTTTACAACATGTTGTCGCACTGTTTATGATTGAAATATTACCGCGGATGCATAATATGGATTGCAAATGACCAAAACTTGCATTTTGTTCAAAAATACCTTTGTTTTATTCTTTTGAGAGGTGATCTAAATATTTGCGGCTGAGAAATTTACACGCTTGTGCAGCAGTTGTATGGATGTTTTGCCCTCCAGGTCTTCCAGCCGGTCATGTGAATAATATCCCACAATGGTTACAGACGAGAGAAGCGCAGTCAGTGAGTGTGTTCTGAAGGGTTCTGGCCCTTCTTGTGCTTGCGGCGGTACAGGACGGTCCAGTTGATCTGTCTGGGGTTCCTCTTGGACAGAAAAGCAGACTCGCACTTAGCATTCAGGAACTGGAACACCTGCAGAGAGAGGATGGACATCACATTCACTCGGTTCCTACAGTCTTCTTTTTCTTGGCTTTTGCAACTTGTAATTATTGCATATCGCCACCTACTGTACAGGAGTGTGTAGAGGGACTTGACAGATGCTTTACTTATTGAACTCATTAAAGGGCTCTTCCCTATTATCTGTAATGAATCATTCAATCCAGTATGACCTAATCTCAGCCTTGAATACACTACTTCTTCTCGCCTATTTGTCATATTTATCCTTTTCCCTCCTACTTTTGCTTGATTTATATGATGTTTAGCTTTAATCTCAGACTCCTATTCTTTTTGCAACATTTGCATTATTTCACATTTGATCTTGGCTTTAATCGCTCCTTTTCCCATTGAAGTATTCATTTCTACTTGCTCTTTTTCCAGTGCTTCTTTTGGCATCTTATCGGCTTTTTCATTACCTTTGATACCAATATTTGCTGGAACCCAACACAACTGATCTTCTATTCCTAGATTTCTAATATTTAATAGTAAATGTCTAGTTTCAATGATTAAATCTTCTCTAACTGAAATATTGCTTTCTAAACTTTGTAAGGCTGCCGTTGAATCTGTACATATGACTGATTTAATTGGTTTATTTTCTTCTATCCATCTTAATGCTGTAATTATCCCAGACATCTCAACTGTAAAAACAGAAAGATGGTTATTTAATCTATAACACAATTTTTTGTTAAATTCTGGAATATATATATTCCTACCCAGCAAACAATGTCCTGGCGGTCCACCAGCGTTTTTTGGGCGGCACAAATTCAGCGGCTTAATACGGTCGGACCACCGTCGGCACACCATCGGCGAGCCAACCAATCTAAAAGCGCTGTCGGTCAGCCGGCCTTTTTTGGGTGGCACGCCACCAGCGGTTTGCCGCGGCTGGGCCTCCGTCGGTGCACCAGTGGCAAGCGGTTGTGTCCCGTGTTTCTACTGAGCTCTTACATGACATCTTTGTTTTATAAATTATATATATATATTACATTTATGTTTTACATTACATTTTTACAGTTAAAAGGAATCTGATTCTGAAGCACTGAATAAAAATAGTGAGAGTTATAATTATTAACAAAAGTTTAGTATAAAAACTGCAAGCACATTTTTAAATGAAATAAATAGTTTGAATGATCGTAAAAACAACAATACAAAATCTAATTAAAAAAACTGCAAAAAAAAAATCTATAAAAATTAAATAAAAATAAAAGTGCTACTTTGTCCCACTATCATGTGCGGGTTGCAATTTATGTATGAATGGGTCATATAACTACAAAACGATTAAAATTCAAAATTAAATAATTTTTTTGTTGTTGTTTATGTTCTATATAATATGTTTATTTAAATGGTGCGTGACTGTGAGGTGATTTGATGGACGCGCTCTGAGTCTCTTTCAAACGCTGCAGCGAGGGAGTTACCATGGAAACGGGGCGGCAACTCTCCAACTGACGGCTGCAACATTGCGTCTCTCGCTGCTGTTTTCACCGTTTTCAGGTGAGTTTAGTCCCTAAAATCACACAAATATTACATACAACTGTTTCTGACACCTTTCTTTCTTGTAATTGATACGCTTCTGTTGAATATTTACTTCATAAAGACGGTTTAGTGTTTTCGAAAAAGTCCGTTAGCATCTCAGCTGTTTTCAGACATGTATGCTAACTCTGAATGAATCTGTATATTCTGTATATCTGTATAACTCTGTATATTGAGCTCTGATTTATCAAAGTTTTGACTTTTCATCACATATTAATGTGTAGTTGGGAGATTTTAATAGCTTTGTAAAGGTTTTGTCAATGGGTTATTGGAATTAGACGAGTTTATTTAGCCTAAAATATGTGCTGTAACTTTACTTTTAATCGGTGACGTCACTTAAAGGAGCATGTATTAACTGAATCTAGTTAAAACGTGATTTAATATTCAGATATCTAAATTTCTGAAGGAAGCTGCTGACATAGATGTGGGAAACATAGGTAAGCTGCATGAGAAAGCTCATTAAATCACTTCATATATGCAAATATGTAGTGAAAAAATGCATATCACCATGCATCTTTTACAATTCTTTATTAAAGTTATTTTAAGAAGGTTTTGACATCCAAACATGAGTGAGTGATGTTAAAATGTATTTTATTTCTGTGATCAAAGATGAATTTTCAGCATCATTACTCCTCAGTTTTACATGATGATGATTCAGAAATCATTCTAATATGCTGATTTGCTGCTCCGGAAATATTCTGAGGCCATCTGAGATGTAGGTGACTTTTTTTTTTTAAGCCTGTATGTTTAGTCTGTATGACAAATGTTATAAATGGAGATTGTTATTAAATAATGGCTATTATGTGTTGTAAATTGTGTTTTAACACCAGTTAATAATTTTTAATAATTTTGGTTAATATTTTTAATATTTTAGTTCCCCCGCAATTTCTTATGATGCCCAAATAATAAATCTTAGTTGAGGTAACATATAAAACACATGGAGTAAAGTGTTTAATTTTAATTGACATAACTTGCTGTAGTCTTCTAAATGTTTGACCAATTAAAACATTTTATTTGAATGGACTATAAAACTACTTTTTAGAGTGAGACTGTGTCTGTTCCTGAATACTGAGGACAAATTATATGCTTACTAAGGGATATACAATAAAATCAGATTGCGATTTAACCAAATTATAGCAAAGTAAGCTAAATAATGTCACAAAGTACCCAGTATAGTACCCAGAATATCAAAGTCCAGTAAAGGAGGCAGAGCTTTTTCGCATTTTACTCTTAAACTCTCGAATAGCCTTCTGATAATGTTTGGGGCTCAGACACACTCTCTCTGTTTAAATCTAGATTAAAAATACATCTTTTAGCCAAGCGTTCACATAACTCATAACCTTGTACTCTAGTAATAAATGCGTATGATCATCTTTTGCCTGAAATAATATGAACAGCATCTATGCTAATTCTTCTTTTGTTTTCCTGTTTCTATCTCTCAGGTTTCCATCCCAGTGTTACCCCAGCTAACAAATTTATGTTCTGAGAACGTTTTTGTAACGTTCTGTTTTGGTTGTGGGAACGTTATTTGGAATGTTCCAAAAATATGGAAATGTCCAGTTTGCGTTACGTTGCTAGAACGTTATTTGATGGTTAGCATAACGTTCCTACAACGTTCTTGCAACCTACATTTCACTAAAAATATAACGTTCTATGAACGTTTATTTGGAATATTCCAAGAACGTTAAAATGTCCAGTTTGCTTAACGTTCCTAGAACGTTATTTTTTGGTTAGCATAACGTTCCTACAACGTTCTTGCAACCTAAATTTCACTAAAAATATAATGTTCTATGAACGTTTATTTGGAACATTCCAAGAACGTTAAAATGTCCAGTTTGCTTAACGTTCCTAGAACGTTATTGTTTTGTTAGCATAACGTTCCTACAACGTTCTTGCAACCTAAATTTCACTAAAAATATAATGTTCTATGAACGTTTATTTGGAACATTCCAAGAACGTTAAAATGTCCAGTTTGCTTAACGTTCCTAGAACATTATTTTATGGTTAGCATAACGTTCCTGCAACCTAAATTTCATTAAAAAAAATATAACGTTCTATGAACGTTTATTTGGAACATTCCAAGAACGTTAAAATGTCCAGTTTGCTTAACGTAGCTAGAACGTTATTTTATGGTTAGCATAATGTTCCTACAACTTTATTTCCACCTACATTTTCTTAAAAATACAACATCCTAAAAACATTTATTTGGAAAAAGTTTAGTTTAATAAAATGTTATTTTAAGATTAGCAGTATTGCAACATTTGCTTTCAACATAATTTTTATTAACACAACCTTCCAGATACGAGCAAGTATATAATTACATGTGCATTTCAACAGGTATCTGAATTATTAAAGATAATCACTTTCAAAAAGTTCATTAACACATTGAACAAATTGGTGAAATTTGCATATCATGTAAAATAATAATAATAATAATAATATGTAGTTTAATATTTATGACAATGAACTATAACTTCACAGCTAAATATAAACTATCATATTAACATTTAATAATTGAGGACTTCTATATGAATTTGAGTGTGGTGTGTGGGTGCTGAAAAACTGTGGTCCATGTCCCGTCTCTCCACGCTCCATCTATAAAGTAAACAGATTGGCTGAGGTTACAAAGTGATATTACAAAATGCCTATAAAATAATTAGTGTGGCTATGCCAAAAAAATTATTAGGATCTGTGCTGTGAGTTCTACAAATATTACATTACTCAAGAGTCAAAGGTAGTTTCATTTGACTTGGCATATGTTACTTTCATTGACAAGCTACTTTCATAGCAGCATTAAGAAAAACGTCTTCTGAAGCATCATTAGATTAAGAAAAATATAAACATTCAAATAATACATTTTCATCGTGTCATTTCCAAAAAACAATTTTTAGGTCAACATAAATTGACCTAATTTATTCATCTTGATAGGTATACACATGCACACTACTGGAAATACGTCATAATAGGGTAGTTAAGTCAACTGCAATTTCCATTTTATACCAATTTGAAACAGGAAAAATCCCTTCAAATATAGATAACATTTAGAAGTTATCAATAAAGTTATTAAATGGCAAAAGTTGCCTTGTTACATGTTATTAGCTAATAAACTGTTACATGAACTCAGTTAGGGAAGGAAACTCAGAGATAAACAGGTAAGATTAATAGGTTCTAGTAGGTGTTTCTGGGTAGGTATGCTAGCATTGAACCATTAACTGACAGTAAGAATTTTTGCTATTAATACATCAGTTAAATTGTTAAAGAATAATTTGTAATGTTTTCCTTTAAAAAAAAAATGCTGCATGGATTAAAAAAACTGCATTGTCAAAATGGCATTGAGAGCAAAAAAACAAGTTACACGTAAGTTGTTAGTTAATCCTTTAAATTTTACAGGTATTCAGAAACAAGATAAATAACAGAAGGTATAAGTAGCTATTATTATGTCTCAAAGGCTAAACTATAAACTTTTTGAAGCTTGAAAAAAAAGACTGTCTAGACTTCCAATGGAAAGACAAAAATGATGAATGAATATCAAAAATAAAAACATTCGTTTGAAGATGAATGAAATTCATTCAAAATGAATTTGGAAAAACATGAGGGTGAGTAAACCATGACAGAATTTTTTTTTTTTTTAACTATGCTGATCTCAGCTAAAATTTTTAAATATTGCCAAGTAAATATAAAGTTGTCCTGACATGTGTCCTACCTTGTGCATCTTGACAATATCTGCAGAGACTACTTTTCAGATAGTAGTAGATCTGCCAGGATCATAACTTGAATGGCTGATGCCATTATTGTCCCTGAAGACAAAACACAAAATTAGAGAAATTTAACTCACAATTAAGCAACATTTATGGACAGCTTATTTTTATGAATCATAACAAGACAATTTTTAACCACTACAAACTTAACATTAGCAATTACCTGACATCTTTATAAAAAAAAAACAAAGCAACTTTAGGATAAGGGAAAGTAGAAGTTTTATTAACTATATTAGTTAAGTATATAAATGTATAACTATAATAAGAACTTAAGACTTCACTGGTATTCTTCTGAAGCAACACAAAATACCAAAAGACTTTGACGGAATGACAGACAAACTGAAATTTAAGATGTTATTCACTGCCAATTCAGTCTGAATCAAATTGGTGGCACACTACATTACATCAAACATGACCGGTCTTTAGATGTCATTCTTGTGGGATGTTAGTTTGTTGTTTTTCATCTGTATTGTGTAACGTTATTCACGATTTGATCAATCTTTAGGTTTAAATTTCAATCTAATATTCACAAAACAATAGTATACTATTGCTTCAGAAGACTTAACATTTGTGCTGCTGGTCATTACATCTGCATTAATAGCAATTCATCAAAATATAAAAACCGGGGGGATCACGTGACCCTTCGACGGCGATGCAAGCTTAGTCTTTCGCTCTGCTCACTTTGCCACATATTGTAAGATCCTGTCAGTAAAATTTGAACCACTCTGCATTGGACCCATCATGAGTGCTAAGGCAGGCCTATCCGGTGAAATGCGCACAGAACAATGTTACACTACTATTTTTTCCCGACTTTAGTCCAGCTACAGCGATCAGGAGAAAGGCATTTGGTCCGGTTTTGAAGAAGATGACAGCGCTTGGCCTCCAGCCCTTCCTCATCTATCCGGCGGTGGTTAAACTACGGCACAAAGGGGAACAGAAAAGCGATTCCCCTCAGAAAGCGGAGGATTTTATCAGCTCCCTGTCTCAGCAGAAGACATATGCAGCGGCTCTGCGGGCGGCGACGGGGGAACAGCGGCCGCTGTCTCTCCGGTCCAGCGGGAGGAACTTTATGGCCGGGATGGACATGGTTCTAGCTGCCCAGTAGGGGATGATGGTAGGATGGACATGGACGCTTGCTAAGTCTATTTTTGCTTTTTCTTCTCTCTCTCTACTACCGAGATATTGTCCCTATATATCCGGTACAACGATCTCGTTGCTGGTAAGACTGACACTCCTTTTTTTTCTCTCTTTTTGGAGGGACTAATTGAGAGTAGGTTTAATTAAAAATATTTTTTGGCTGTGTGGGCCTTCGGGAGACATGTCTTGCGTTGGAGTGGATCGGTCACGAACCATCACTATTTTTGTTGCTCAGTCAGACCTATGTTCTCGGTAATGTGCGGTCTGAGTTGTTCCTCGTTTATAGTTGTTGGTTGTTCAGGTTTTTATGTTGTTTGTATTTTTTACAACAGACATTTATACTGTTATTTATTTTACCTTATTTCTAAAGGGATTTTTCATCTAGGAGGTTTGGTATCTAAAATGCACGTCAGCGTTTACATGCTATTTACAGAATGGAAGTGCTTTTGTTTTTTCATTTATTGAATACAATTTAGGGATTGTGAATATTCAATGCATACTCTAAATATTTTATCACTGAATGTGAATGGTTTAAATTCCGCTGTTAAACGAACCCGTGTGTTAGAATATTTACACCGTAAGTCTATTTCCTGTGCCCTAATTCAAGAGGCGCATTTAAAACAAGCTGATGTGGCACGTTTTCAGAATAAATATTATAAATTAGTGGCTTTTCCTGCGCTCAAAATAAAACTAAGGGGTGCTTATCCTTGTTAATCGAAAGTTAAATTTAACAATTGAACACCTTGGTAGTGATGAGAAGGGTAGATTTGTGTTTATCCGATGCAAAATATATAATAATAGGTTAGCATTGGTCTCTGTTTACGGTCCGAATGAGACAGACAGTGCGTTCCTTACACAGATTTCCAAAACATTACTTGAGCAGACTGACTGCCCATTAGTTGTGGGTGGGGATTTTAATGCTGTCATAAATCCTGCTTTAGATAAATCTCAATTTGATACAACAGCCAATCCATCTTCTAAATTACTGAATAAATTTATCACGAGCTCAACTTAATCGATCTTTGGAGAATTCAGAATACTAAAGCTAAGGACTTCACTTTTTTCTAATAGACATAAGACTTTCTCTAGGATAGACTACATATTTCTCAGCCCATCTTTAATTTCGTCGAATTCGTCCATCTCTATATTACCAATTTTATTATCTGATCATTCTGCGGTGTTGTGCAGTGTTCCTCTTTCCGATGTTAAAGCCAAAGCCCCTAGATGGCGCTTTAACATATCATTATTAAGTAATCAGACTTTCATTACTTCATTAAAAGAATATATTAAGGAATTTCTTGAAATCAATATGCCCTCTGATGTGGATCCTCAAATAATGTGGGAATCAACTAAATGTGCCATACGAGAATTCTGTATATCTTTTTCTTCTACTCTTGCCAAAGCGAAAACTTACCAATTTACACAATTAGAAAATAAAATACAATCATTGCAAAACCTACAAAAACAACATTTTACTGAGCAACAGGCTACACAGTTGTCCTCTTTAAAAGAAGAATATGATTTACTTTCACACTCAAAGGCGGAATTTATTTTACATAGGACTAGGCAAAAATATTATTTTGAATCAGAGAGACCTAGTCATTTATTGGCCCTTCGGTTGAAAGAATGCGAGTCTAAGGCATATATTAGCGCAATAAAATCATCGGATGATCAGGTCACCATGAATCCTGCGGCAATTAATGACATATTTAAAGGTTTTTACATGAATCTGTATAAACCCGAAACAGATTTTGATGAACCAATTTGTAAGCAGTATTTAGATAAATTGGAACTGCCTCGGATCTCACAGATGGATAAAGAATCTTTGGAGGCCCCATTAAGTTTGGAGGAGCTTCACGTCTCTCTAAAAGCCTTCAAAAGGGCAAATCGCCAGGTCTAGATGGTCTCCCCGGAATTATATTTAGAAATTTGGGATTTGGTAGGGACACTTATGCTTAATTCATTTAATTTTGCGATTGAACATGGGGTTTTCATAGAGATCAAAAACATCACTGATTTCATTACTTCTTAAAAAGGAAAGACCCATTAGATTGTTCCAGCTACAGACCGATTTCGCTTATCCCACGTGATCTTAAAATCTATGCTAAAATTTTTGCTTTTCGTATGGAGAAGGTAATTCATAGTCTGATCAAGGAGGACCAAACTGGTTTCATCAAGGCGCAATGCATCTGACAATATCGTCGACTCCTTCATATTCTGGACTTTGCAGACTCCCACCCGACCCCTTGTGCGGTCTTTTCACTTGATGCAGAAAAAGCCTTTGACAGGCTAGAGTGGAATTATATGTGGGCAGTTCTGCAATGTTTCGCTTCGCGAACACTTCATTTCTATGATTAAGACATTATACCACTCACCTGCAGCATCAGTCATAACTGGTAATATTATTTCCCCCCCCCCTGTTCCCTTTGCAGCGGGGAACAAGGCAGGGATGTCCGCTTTCACCCTTATTGTTTTGTCTATCTCTTGAACCCTTAGCACAAGCCATCAGGAAATCTGAAGTATCGATTAAGATTCATGATCATAATCATAGTATTTCGTTATACGCTGATGATATTATTCTATATTTAGACCACTTTGATGTTTCAGTCTCTAGTGTAATTAAGGAATTTGATAATTTTAGTAGCTTATCAGGATATAAAATAAATTGGAGCAAATCTGCTTTAATGCCAATTAACAATGTTAAAGTCAATTCTTCTATTCCCTCATTTATCCCTATTAAGGAATCTTTCATCTATTTGGGCATTACCATATATAAAAACATTCATAAGATTGCCAGAGACAATTTTAATAATATCTTAGTTAAAGTCAAAAATGACATTCAAAGATGGAAGAATCTTAAAGTCTCTCTTCAAGGAAGAATTTCCACTGTTAAGATGAATTTGTTACCTCGATTTAATTTTTTTTTTCTCTATGCTACCACTTTCTCCCCCTCCAGGTTATTTTAAGGAGATTAACTCCATAATTTCTAAATTTATCTGGAATGATAAATGCCCCAGAATTAAGCTTACCACATTACAACATCCTAATAGCGCAGGAGGACTGGCTGTACCAAATTTTGAACTGTATTATTGGTCGTTCCAGCTTAAGGCTCTTCATAATTGGGTTGATCCTCAATCTACAGTTTCTTGGAGAGTGATTGAAGCTGACAAGGTTAAACCAAATAGACTCCAAGATATGTTATTTACTGGCACAGGAAAAAAAGGGGATAAATATAAATTTGGTCCGGTTGTGGCCAACTCTATTAAAATCTGGAAAACGGTGGAACGTCGGATAGGAGGAACCTTCAAATTTTGTAATAGTACACCTTTATGGCACAATTTTAATTTTGTATGCGGAAATCGTCCATTTGTCCAACCCTCTTGGTCCTCTTTAGGTGTAAACACATGCGGTGATATATATGATAACCAGGGCCTATGTTCATTTCAGACATTAAGAACCAAATTTTGTCTACCAGCATCCGCATATTTTGTCTTTCTTCAGTTACGTTCTGCTCTCAAAGCGTATGGAGTTCCTTGGGCATCTCCCATCTCCTCTCATCCTATGCAAGATTGGATTGCACCATCTGTTGGTCGGCCGTCTGTTTCTTTAATATATAGTAAGATTATTGATTGCGTTACAAAACCTCTTTCTATTCAAACTATTTGGAATAGGGAATTATCTGACCTTAATTTATCTGTCGACTGGGAGAGAGTGTGGTCTAATCTCAGTTTAACATCTAAAAATCTGGCTCATCGTCTTATTCACTTCAAAGTCATTCATAGAGCATACATAACTCCTTACAAAAGATTTAAAATGAAACTACAACCGAATCTCAACTGCCATATATGTAATACTACATCATCAGGTACTTTTCTGCATATGTTTTGGGAATGTCCTGTCGTCATCAGTCTATGGACACATGTAAACCTGGTTTTATCATCCTTATTGCAAATGGATTGGTCTGTTAATCCAAGTTTGTGTCTTCTTAATGATGATTCTGATCTCTGTATAACCT
Organism: Onychostoma macrolepis; assembly: GCF_012432095.1. NCBI lineage: Eukaryota > Metazoa > Chordata > Actinopteri > Cypriniformes > Cyprinidae > Onychostoma > Onychostoma macrolepis. The sequence continues at coordinate 47,297,540 of NC_081155.1, forward strand.
CAATGCAAAAGAGAATGATGTTTGCTGGTTTTACAGCTGCGAAGACAATAATAATACAAAACTGGTTTACACCGCACATGTGTGGAAAAACATATTGGATCCGTAGTCTCCTGCACATAGTGGCTTGTGAATGTACAACAGCACGAATCAATGGGGCCAAGCCTTCTACCATCGATGCTTGGCAGTGCTTTCTTTTTGATATACGTGACTGTATAAAGGAGTGACTTTTGTGTTTCTCTTGTCTTTCCCTCCCTTTGATTGGACTTTGAGATATTGAGTATGTGTCTGTTGTTGTTTTTTATTTTTATTTATTTATTTTTTATTTTATTTTTATTTTTTTGATGTTATGTATAAAAAATAAATAAAAATGTTGATAACAAAAAAAATAAAATAAAAACCGAAGAACGATGAATTTAAATAACTGTTTATAAGGTGACAAATTACATCTTGTACAACACTAAAGCCCATCAATTTGTTTAATGTGAATACTACTTAATTTATTTTAGGCCCATATTAGTATCAGCCGTCTAGTTGCAAATGACCCCTCGCTGCCTTTGCACTGAAAAGATTGATTTCAAAAGCATGACAACAATTTGTTAGTATGAATTTTAAGAAAGACAACGTGAGGAGCAAATAACAGTGTAAAATGTTAACTAAGGTTAACAAAACAGCCATTATAAATGCTCCTCAGCCCCTTTGTTCACTGTGTTCGGCGGATTTAGAAAACTTGATCAGCATCACATGGATATTCTAGATGAAACTGACAAAGCGGATAATAAATAATGATTAACTAAAAGTTTAAACGTATTGTAATACAGAGAATATGCCCCCCCCCCCCACACACGCACGCACACACACACACAAATCTTAATTTATCACTGACAAACTGTTGTGTATAACACTGCATATTTAACACTTGCCGTTGATAACTTTGATGTGGTTGGTTGTTAGCTCCTTGCTTCTTTGCTAGCTAACATTACAATGATAACTGAGCTGGTTAATCTTCAGATAAAGTTGACAAAACACAAAATAACGTTCAAAAGTGCTTTAAATAAGAATACAGAAGTGAATGCTTACCTATTATTTTCCGTGACCGCGTCGCGAGCCGTCCGGCTGTGATCCCGTCCGTGACTGTGAGCTATGGGGGAGGGGCGAATGAGACTGACTGAAAAATGCGCGCGGTTTTTGAAAAATAATATTTTGTCTCGAGTAAATTTAATTTCTTTAAAAGGATTGATCTATGCTTAATATGAAGCAGATTGATGTATTTATTATATTATCTTTAGTTATGAAGGCTATTTAATTAATATTGAGAGAGATAAAGCAAACGTGACTTCTCGAAAAACAATGTTAGAAATCATGAATTAAGCTAATTTTTAGATTAAATTAATTTATACTTATTTAGATTGAGTTCCCCTTAACCTAATGAGATTTTGAGTTCACATCACAAATATATATTGAGTTGAAATAAAAATTTTTGTTAAATTAACTAATTTAATTTAGCAATGCCACTGATTTACAGTGTATGACATTTCACTATAGGCCTATGACTTCAATAAGTTATAAAAGATATATAATTAATAATGATAAAGTAATTATAAAAGATTCAGTGACTCATTCAGGTGATTTGCCACATCCTAATCGAGGTTGTAGTTTCATATTTAAATACATTTTATTTTTCTATCATATTCGGTTCTATTCTATTCATGTTTTATATAGCCTATAAGTTGTTTTTTCTTTTTTTCTAAAGATATTTCTCCCAACATTATGGTAATGTTCATAAAGTAGCCTGCAATCATAAGGACATGAATACTGTTCTCAGAATGTTTTGATAACAACATAACATTTAGCATTTAATTATTAATTTAGAAATTATATTACATTACAATAACGTTCTAAGAATGTTGTTCTAAAAATGTTTTCTCTCAACATTATGAGAACGTTCATTAAGTACAAATCAAATCTTAAAGACGTTCCAAGAACGTTGATTTAAGAATGTTTTCTCTCAACATTATGAGAACATTTATTAAGTACAAATAACGTCCTAAAGACGTTCCAAGAACGTTGATTTAAGAACGTTTTCTATCAGCATTATCAGAACATTCATCAAGTAAAAATGACGTCCTAAAGACGTTCCAAGAACGTTGATTTAAGAACGTTTTCTCTCAACATTATGAGAATGTTCATGAAGTACAAATAACGTCCTAAAGACTTTCCAAGAACGTTGATTTAAGAACGTTTTCTATCAGCATTATAAGAACATTCATCAAGTAAAAATGACGTCCTAAAGACGTTCCAAGAACGTTGATTTAAGAACGTTTTCTCTCAACATTATGAGAACGTTCATGAAGTACAAATAACATCCTAAAGACTTTCCAAGAACGTTGATTTAAGAACGTTTTCTATCAGAGTTATAAAAACATTCATCAAGTACAAATGACGTCCTAAAGAAGTTCCAAGAACATTGTTCTAAGAACGTTTTCTCTCAACATTATAAGAACGTCCATGAAGTACAAATCACGTCTAAAGACGCGTTCCAAGAACGTTGATTTAAGAACGCGTTTTCTATCAACGTTATAAAAACATTCATCAAGTACAAATGACGTCCTAAAGACGTTCCAAGAACATTGTTCTAATAACGTTTTCTCTCAACATTATAAGAACGTCCATGAAGTACAAATCACGTCCTAAAGACGTTCCAAGAACGTTGATTTAAGAACGTTTTCTATCAACGTTATGAGAACGTTCATTAAGTATAAATCACGTCCTAAAGACGTTCCAAGAACATTGTTCTAAGAACGTTTTCTCTCAACATTATAAGAACGTCCATGAAGTACAAATCACGTCCTAAAGACGTTCCAAGAACGTTGATTTAAGAACGTTTTCTATCAGCGTTATAAAAACATTCATCAAGTACAAATGACGTCCTAAAGACGTTCCAAGAACATTGTTCTAAGAACGTTTTCTCTCAACATTATAAGAACGTCCATGAAGTACAAATCACGTCCTAAAGACGTTCCAAGAACGTTGATTTAAGAACGTTTTCTATCAACGTTATGAGAACGTTCATTAAGTATAAATCACGTCCTAAAGACGTTCCAAGAACATTGTTCTAAGAATGTTTTCTCTCAACATTATAAGAACGTCCATGAAGTACAAATGACGTCCTAAAGATGTTCCAAGAACGTTGATTTAAGAACGTTTTCTATCAACGTTATGAGAACGTTCATTAAGTATAAATCACGTCCTAAAGACGTTCCAAGAACGTTGATTTAAGAACGTTTTCTATCAACGTTATGAGAACGTTCATTAAGTATAAATCACGTCCTAAAGACGTTCCAAGAACGTTGTTCTAAGAACGTTTTCTATCAACGTTACAAGAACGCTAACAACGTTATAAGAACATTCCAAAAACATTATTTTAATAACGTTTTGTACTAACATTAACACAACTTTTAAAGAACGTTAGTGAATGTTCTGGGAACGTTCCCTGTTAGCTGGGACTGCAGCTTGGATCCAGCCTCACTTGTGGTGACTTCAGATGAAGACCCCAGATAATGGCAACTATAGATGAACATACCAACCTGACAAATGTTATGTATTGCAATCATTGCCTTAAAGTAGGGGTGTGCGATATGACGATTTTTGATCGTGGACGATAAAAATGTCTCCACGATCTGCTTTTGAAGAAATATCGTAGTATTGTGCTACAGCACACATTCTATCAGCTGCAGTTCTTATTCCTCCGTCTCAATATACTGTACATTATTCGGATCTGCTTTAAAGCCTTGCTGGTTAAATGTTTTATTCACGCGTCGGTCTGACGCGCGCTTTTTCTGAGCCCGTACACCCGAAGCGCGCGTGCTAAAGCCTGTCAAAAAGCACCTGATTACTGAACTAAGTTATCTTGTGCACTAATACTGTCAAAACACACAAGCTTTATGTATAGACTCCGTTGCTTATGTCTAAAATGAGTTAGTAAACAGCTGAGAGAAACGGATGCGTGCCTCTGTATATTAGATGCCTGCATGTCTTAAAGGGGCAGTACTGAACATGCTGCCGACTGTCATTAAAGGGATAGTTCACCTTAAAATTGTATTTCTGTCATTATTTACTAACTGGCATGTTGTCCCAAACCTGTATTAATTTTTTCTTGTGCTGAACACAAAAGATATTTTGAATAATGTGGGTAACCAAACAGTTGCTGGTCCACATTGACTTTTGATAGAAGGAAAAAAAAAATATGGAAGTCACTGTAGACCAGTAACTGTTTGGTTTTCCACATTCCTCAAAATAGCATTTATGTTCAGCAGAAGAAACTCATTCAGGTTTAAAGAAACTTTTGAGTGAGTAAATGGTATAAATATAAAACTTTTTATTTTGGGGTTAATTATTCCTTCAATGTTAATAAAACACAAAGAGAAAAATCACTCACTACTCTTGACTGAAAAACGTTAATACAGTTGATTTAATAGGAATCAATCCATATAGTGTTTTATTTTTATATTTGTTGATTCAATTTCTCGAATGCTCCTGCTAAATACACCTATTGTACCTTGTTACAACCCTGGCTCTGGGGAAGCAACATCAAGGACACAAAACAGGTTTACCTAATAAAATAAGGTTTATTAAATAATCAAAAGAGACTGTCACGAAGCAAGCCCAGCTACTGCCAAGCTGGCTGCAGAATGAATATGAGTGAGAGAGAGAGAGAGAGAGAGTGAGAGAGAGAGAGAGTGAGAGAGTGAGAGAGTGAGAGAGTGAGAGAGTGAGAGAGTGAGAGAGTGAGAGAGAGAGAGAGAGAGAGAGAGAGAGAGAGAGTGTCCTGGAGTTTTAAATAGCTCCTTTCAGGTGACATCAATTAGCCTGTTGATTGCAGGTGAGCTACTGGGTAACTGCAACAAAACACAAGTTAGAACACTCCCACATAACACTCCCACCCTTAAAATGTTGCTATAGGACAACCTAATGCAACACTAACATGTACAATAAGATAAACAGATAAGATCTTGATAAGGCATCTGCCAACACATTATCCTTTCCACGAATGTGGCAGAATTTAAGACCATTACCTTACAAAAATAAACTCCCTCACATTAACTGCTGGTTAGAATCTCATACAACCTTCCGGTCAATGAGGTACGGCCCACTATATTGAGCCTGTAACACAAAACCAAATACAGATAAAAAAAAACACAAGTACTTGGTCTCCTGAACAGGAACAGACTGCTTAGCCTTTCAAATCAAAGCAACAATTCATCTTCTCCGGAGTTGATTTGAAATACCGTTTGGCCAATTCACAAACCCCACCAAACCTAAAAACAATACAGTCCAAAGGGTTAATAGGTGCAACATGTTCAGGAGCCAACCATTTCTCCAAATAGGATGTAGTGGAGCTACGGGAATAAACTGGTTAGGTTTACTTATCACCCGAAAAACATGAGCTGTGTGAATAAACTGGCTTGGTTTACCTGTCGCCTGACAAACATGACATGATTTGCAATACTGAGCCACATCTGACCTCACCCCAGGCCAGAAAAAGTGCCTTAACACACGATCCAAAGTGTTCCTGATACCAAAATGGCCAGATAGACAATGATCATGAACAAGCGACAAAATATCGGATCGATAAACTTCTGGTACCACTACTTGAAACACTACTCCAATCATCCTGACTTGACATTTTTGGATCCGTCCACTTTCTCGTCAAAACCCCATCACTAATAAAATAACCAGAAGCTACATTTGATAATGTTTCATCTGGTACCACATCTTCAAACATAAGTGACAAAGTAGGATCTTGCTTTTGTTTGAGTATTAGTTGTTCTCGAGATGGAAACATCTTTCCAAACCCGGTGAAGTTCACATCACCTTGGGCCATAAAAGTATCAAAAGTGGAATCTCTGATTGATTTGAAGGAGGCTTGCCTTCAACATTCCTCTTAGCTGACATGGCACGAGTCATAACACAAGCAGGGAATGTGTCTGGATGTGTCAACTCAAGCTCATCTGGGCTGTCGGGTTTACAGGGAGTGGAAGTTACTTCAGGAACAACTTGCACTCTACCACCAGCCAAATCGTTCCCCAGAATAAAGGACACCCCATCTATAGGTATATGGGAACAAAGTGCAACTACAACATTACCAGAAACTAGATCAGATTGTAGATGAATGTTATGTAAAGGCAAAGACAAAAATCCTCCACCAAATCCTTTAACAATTACCTCTGAATCTTGTGCCGATTTTTCATTAAGAGACAATACATCCTGAAGAACCACAGATTGAAAAGCTCCAGTATCTCTCCAAATCTTAATAGCTTGTCTATGTTCTGGGTCAGAGGACAAACATACAAAACCATCAAAAAATGATGATGAGCCAGCTAACTCTTCCTTCTTGCATTCCACTTTCTCAGATGGAACAATTGCAAGTGAAGATGACAAAGGTAGACTTAACACTGGAGAACTTACAAACGCTACAGTTTTTGTGAATTTCTGCTTCCTACTTAGAACAGGGCAGTCTGCAATAAGATGACCTGGTCTCTTACAGTAAAAACAAGCCCTCTCTGAAGTTGAACCATCACTAGCCATTTTCTCATCATAAGATGAAACAGGAAACCTTCCAAATCGGAAAGTATTATTCTGGCCCTTACTCTGGGACTCTGCCTGTTTGTCACTAAAGTTTACCTTATGAGTCAAGACAAACTCATCTGCCAAAATAGCAGCTTGCTCTAAAGTTACTGCCTTCTGCTCATTCAAATAAACAGACAACTTCAGGCAGACAGTTCTTAAATTCTTCAAGTAAAATAAGTTGTCTAAGTTGCTCCTTATTTACCACCCTTTGAGATGTACACCACCGATCAAACAGACTCTCCTTCTGCTTTGCAAACTCATCATAAGTGTGATGCACAAGTTTAACACAACTTCTAAAACGCTGGCGGTAAGCTTCAGGAACGAGCTCGTATGCCTTCAATATAGCTGCTTTAACCTCATCATAATCAGTACTCCTCTCAAGACTTAAAGCAGAGTAAGCTTCCTGGGCTTTACCTACCAAAACACTCTGTAAGAGCAAAGTCCACACATTTTTAGGCCACTTAGATGTGGTTGCCACACGTTCAAAGTGAGAAAAATATATATCTCAACACCTTTCTCAGAAAAAGGAGGCACTAACCTAATGTGGCTACCAACGTCAAACAAAGGAACATCACCTCTAGGAGTTGATCTTTCAGAAGCCACTCTCAACTCAAACTCCTTAAGAAACCGTTCATGTTCAAGATACATTTGTTTCTCTTTAAACTGCCGTTCCCACTCCCTAGCCTCCAGCTGTTCCTCCTGTGAAGCTAGCTCCCTAAGCCTCAATTGCATTGCAGCTTCAGACAAAGGAGTAACCATAGGTTGGAAGGAAACTGGCTTAACTTTCAAAACACCATTATCGATCAACACATTTCTAATGATGTCCTTTATACGATCCTTTAAACGATTTTCACTACTAGTAATGGTGATATCATAATGAGAAGCTAATTGCAAGAGTTGATCTTTTGTAAAAAGCTCAAGCAACTCATCTGAAGGTTCCTTCAGGAAATCCGCTAAAGAAGCCATTACTAAACTGAACTCCTAAACTAAAGTGCTAACAAAAGCACGAAACAAATGGAGTCCTTTCTACTACATGCACAAATGCACAGTTAACACCACAGGTCCACAGTAGTACAAAACTACAAAAATAACACGAAGCAGCAAATTTACTCTCTCACACAATAACTTTAAACCCGAAAGTAGAACTAAATGACCCAGTAAACTACAAAATGTTACTCCTCCCAAACAAACAACAGCTCTTTAATGCCACTAATTACTCAAACCTTATACTGGGAATTAGTCTACACTAAAGTCCACAAAGGAACATCACACAAAAGCTGCTAGCACACTAAAGTTAGGATCATGGACCAAACAAACACAAGCAGCAGAACTTTTAACTCACCTAACTTGCTCTTCCTCTTACTCCCTACAAAAAAAAGTGAGCATGGTTGCTGAGCCTAACATAGTACCAAAATACATGAGAAACACCCAGATACCTGCCTAACATTTCCTAAGCCCTATCTATCTTCTGAGGTGTACCGGGCACGAGGCAACTTTAAAAGCACAAAAACAACAACTGTAGACCATATAAATCAATGATCAAACAGTTGTGAATTGCTTACCCCCAACAGAGAACAAGTCTCCACCCAGAATAACCTCAAAAATAAAAAAGGCAAAATAACAAAAGAGTGAACCAAAGGAAGAATCCAATGTTCAACCCAGCTGGAACACTCACCCTATCTAACCAGGGAAACTCATGCATAAATCACAAAAATCCTCCAACAACCATACTCACCAAAACAAATCAATCAAAAACGGAAAAAAAAAAAAAGATCACAGTCCCAAAGTATCAAAAAAAAAAGAGAAATGGACGAGCCCCCATTATGTTCCAACCCTGGCTCTGGGGAAGCAACATCAAGGACACAAAACAGGTTTACCTAATAAAATAAGGTTTATTAAATAATCAAAAGCGAAAAGGGACTGTCACGAAGCAAGCCCAGCTACTGCCAAGCTGCCTGCAGAATCAAAGAGAGAGAGCGAGTGAGAGCATGTCCTGGAGTTTTAAATAGCTCCTTTCAGGTGACATCAATTAGCCTGTTGATTGCAGGTGAGCTACTGGGTAACTGCAACAAAACACAAGTTAGAACACTCCCACATAACAACCTGAAAATAAAACACTGTTTTATTTGTATAGTATGTGTGTTTGTAATGTGTATCTTTGTTCTCATTTTTTAATAACAAAGATAAAATAATGCCAAAGATTTTTATCTTCGCCCACTTTGGCCTAAATATACACCATTCTTTTTTAATATTTTTGTTATCTTGAAAGGTTTTGTCTTTATAATAGGGAAATTAGTTTGGCTGTAATGTTCAGACAACTTGCAAAATAGTAAAACCAACATGACAAAGAATCGTGATAAAATCGTGAATCGTGATTTTTCTTAAAAATATTGTGATATTATATTTTTGCCATATCGCCCACCCTACCTTAAAGTATACGTTGAGTGATTTTTCAACCCACTTTGTATTGTTACTATGATGGTAATATATGTGAATGAACAATGTTTAATCTTTTTCTGAGTTCCATGAGATACCCATTTATTTGTCAGCCAAATAATATTTTGCATTATCCGAATTGTTTATTTACATATTACAGACTTTGTGGCAGTATAAAGTGGATTTAAATTCACCAAACTTACCCTTTAATATTTGTCTGTTTAACTGAACATGACTTTGAACACATAACTTGTATTATCTTAGAGTTATTGACATATAGACATTAATTTGTTGGCAGAAGATGCTCCTCATTGAGTCACAGTCACCTCAGGCTGTTGATGGGATTTTTTTATTTTTTTTTAAACTTTGAAATTTTCTAAAGCTGCTTTGATTGTGAAAAGCAGTGTACCCTTTGTCACGGCTGTCTGTACGGTGCACACAAAGTACGAGCGAAGACGAAGGTTTAAAGGGAATAAGGTATTTAATATAACTTCAGATTGAGGAGGTTCACACACACAGGGTAACATAAGTAATAACCGACAAACCAGAACTCAAAAGGACAGCAACTAATATAGTGGAGATAACGAGTGGCAGACAGGTGAACACAATGAAGGTGATTAACTGATAATTAGACAACGGCAGAAACTAGGTCACACATGGGGAATGAAAACACAAACAAAGTCCATAACTGTGACAGTTCGCCCCCTCCCGGAAGGCGCGACCCAGCGCCGTAGAAGGAAGGAGATGGAGGGCTGGCACGAATGGGCAGGAGGAGGTTCAGGAGGTGGCGGATGACCGGGAGGAGGGCGATCCGCAGTGTCCCGGTGGTGACGGAGGAGGAGCCAGGGAGAGAACAGAGGGACCCAGGGCGGATCAGACGGAGGGAGGAGCCAGGACGGAGACAGGAGGGACTTGGAGCAGGAGGAGCCAGGCAGGACCCAGGCCACAGCCATGATGACGGCCCATGGTGGAGCCGACGGAGGAGGAGCCATGGAGGAGGAATGGCCGCCCGACTCCAAGGGGCCGACCGGCGGCGGCAGAGCAGGTGGAGGAGGAGCCCGAGCGGGCGGAGAGCAGATGAGTCCGGGCGGCCGAGGATCCGGAGGGCCAAGGTGGAGCCGAGGGCTCTGGCGACCAAGGCGGAGGCGGAGATCCGGAGGTGCAGGCGGGCAGGCGACTGAGGACCAAGGTGGAGCTGGAGGGAGGGAGGAGCCCAACGGAGCCGGTGGGGCGGAGCAACGAGGCACAGCCGGAGGTGGAGTCCTGAGGCGATGGCGGGATGACGACCGACCAAGGCGGGCGGAGGGACGAAGGAGCCCGGTGGAGCTGGTGGGCCGATGGGCGGCGGTGGAGATGAGGGAGCTAGGAGCCGAGGTGGAACCGCTGGGTCGGAGGGCCGAGGTGGAGACCAGGACTCAGAGGCTGGAGGCGGAGACGAGGGATCCCCCAGCCACGACGCCAATGGAGACAGGCAGACCCGCGGCGATCCCACCGCACAGATGGTGGGCTGAGGGTGAGCAGAGGGGCTGCCAGGATGCAGCGGAGGCGGGGCTAAAGTAGCCGGGATGATAGGAGGAGGCAGGAGAGGGAGGGTGGGTGGGTGGGTGGGTAATCCAGGTAGGTCGGTAATTCAGGGTAGTTAGAGATTTCAGATGAAGGTGGAAGCAGAGAGGGCATGTCTGCATGAGTTTCCCAGTCTATTAAGTCCCCAAAGTCTTGCGACTGCTCACCCTCAGCGGCGGTGCAGTGGGCGGGGCTTCCTTCAGCACCCTCACGCTCCACTGTAACTTCCACTGTCGTATGCGATGTAGCCGGCTCTCGCACCTGATCGGACGGTCCATGAAGCTCTGGCTCCTGGGCAAATTCCAGCTCAGTCGCTCCTTCTTGCGACGGCTCGTGGGTTGCTATGGGCTCTGGCTCTCCGTCCGCGGTGGGCTCGGGCTGACGCTCTGCGGCTCGGGGTGATGGTGGGCTGGGCTCTGGGTCAGGAGTGGGACTGGTGTCATCGTCCTCGTAGTCCACGGTCAGTGGGGATCCACAAGACACTCCACAAAGGTGGCAAAATCTCCTCGAGGACCATCTCCGGACAACCGCGCTCTGCACTCGTCGTTCAGGCTCGTCCGGTAGAACGTGCAGAGGCAGTAGTCCGGGTAGTGGGTGTAGTTGGAGATTTCCACGAATAGTCTCGTATTGTCCTCGAGGGAAAGGCTCCTCTGCTCCAGCATGATGAGGAGGCAGGCAGGGTCATTCATGAAAAAACGGAGAAATAAAAACTGATGAAAAACGGAAAACAAAACGAGGGGAAACACGCAGCTATGCTTTACTTTTGTTGTGGTCGGTTATTCTGTCACGGCTGTCTGTCGGTGCACACAAAGTACGAGCGAAGACGAAGGTTTAAAGGGAATAAGGTATTTAATATAACTTCAGATTGAGGAGGTTCACACACACAGGGTAACATAAGTAATAACCGACAAACCAGAACTCAAAAGGACAGCAACTAATATAGTGGCGATAACGAGTGGCAGACAGGTGAACACAATGAAGGTGATTAACTGATAATTAGACAACGGCAGAAACTAGGTCACACATGGGGAATGAAAACACAAACAAAAGTCCATAACTGTGACACCCTTACAACAGTTAACCATGTTTTTACTATGGTAAAACTAGTAATCATAACTGTAGTAATCAGGGTTTTTGAGTTTTTCTCAAACCAAGGTTTTGATATCATGGTTCTACTAAAGTATTATTTTAATGCTGGAGTAAAACTGTGGTAACCATAGTTTTTGAAACATGGTGAAGTTTGTAGTTACTATAGGTTTACTACTATGCTGTAGTAAGACCATGGTTATGGCAGTTACTGTGAATTTACTACAACAATCATAGTTAAACCATGGTTAATTTTGTGGTTGACTTTTGTACGGGTATAAATATGTGAATTGAATGCTTCTATTTGAAAGTCACATTGGATAAAACTATCTGATAATACTGTATGCATTTGTATGTTTAATCTGTTCACTGAAAATAAATTTGCAATTGCTATTGTACATTGTTTTTGATCCATTATTGTGTGCAAGGACATTTCGGTTAGCGTAATCGAACTGATTATGAACCACGGACCGCCCGTGGACCGCCAGCAAACAGTAATTATAAACAGCGGCTCGTCAGCGGACTGCTGTCGGAAAAGCGGTGGCTGCTGCTGGTGGTCCGCTGGAATAACGATGAGCAAAACGCAGGTGAACCGTGGGTGGCGTCCGCCGGTGGGCCGCCGACTCTGCCACCAGTGGGCCGCCAGTGGCCGCTGGTCTTATGTTAGCTGGGCTCATTCATTTATTGATGCTACAAACAAGTGTGCGCTAATATCAGGTAATTTGTGCTTAACCCTGTTTTAATAGTGACTATTTTGATGAATGCATTGTAGTCACGAGACTTTGTATTGTAGTTTCTGTTTAAACAAAGACATTGATGTCAAGTTGTTTTGTGCTGCACATGTTTAGAGTAAGTCGTGTGTCTTTAGGTCATTTTCATTGTATGGGTTTTTTATTGCTGTAATGAGAAAATATAAAGAAGGTAGTAGACTACGTGGGGTGAAAAAAGTTTTATTTTGTTGTGTTTCAGGACCCGGCTTGTATTACTGGTGATTAGCGACACAGTCCACAGAACTGATGAATGATGTGTGAATGAATTATGTTCAGAGGTAATAATGATCAAGTGTTTTCTCATGAACATTTATGAAGATGGTTGTTCTCCTAAAAGTTTGTTTTATAGGTCTCTTAAAGGAGAGCCACCTGTTGGTTTTTAATTCCTCTTTCTTAGATCCAGTTATTTTAAAGGTATTTGTTTGGATTAAAGAATGTATTAATGAAAATACTCAATTCAAGGTATTTATAATAAGTTTTTGTGTTGCAGGACTAGCACGACTATTGTTACAATATATATATATATATATATATATATATATATATATATATATATATATATATTATTGTGGTGAATTGCCCAGTGCTTTTTTGTATCCAGTGTATTAACATTATTGTGATTGTTGTCTTCTTTCCTGATTGCATGGCAGTATATTACATACAACTGTTCCTGACACTTTTCTTTCTTGTAATTGACACCTCTGTTGAATATTTACTTCATAAAGACGGTTTATCAGCATCTGTTACACTTCTTTATTAAAGTTATTTTAAGAAGGTTTTGATATCCAAACATGAGTGATGTTTAACATGAGTGATGTTAAAATGTATTTTATTTCTGTGATCAAAGCTGAATTTTCAGCATCATTACTCTTCAGTTTTACATCAATGGTTTTCAATCCTGTTCCTCGGGACCCACTTCTCTGCACATTTTGCACATCTCCCTTATCTGACACTCGTTTGAGTTCATGGAGCACTTTCCTAATGAGCTGATGATCTGAATCAGGTGTGTAAATTAGGGAGACATGCAAAATGTGCAGAGCTGTGGGTCCCCAGAAACCAGTTTGAAAACCACTGTTTTACATTCAGAAATCATTCTAATATGTGTCAGGATTTTGGACTTGTTTTACCCCTGTCCTTGTTCCTGAGTTTCCTTATGTGGTCATCTTCCTGTTCCTGTCTTCATTATTAGTTCATTAGTCTGTGTTTGATTCATCTCATAGTTTAGTTCTGATTATTTAAGCCCTTTGTCTTCCCTTGTCCTACATCCGGGAGTGAATGTCATCCTTGTGTGTCTTGCATATGTTCCTTGCCTTTTGAGTCATTAAAGACTATTATATTTGAAGCTGATTTCTGCGTCTCCTCATTCTGTGCTCCTGAGTAACGTAACAATATGCTGATTTGTTGCTCAGGAAATATTCCTGATTCGATTGTGATTCCTGATTGATTGTGTGTGTGTGTGTGTGTGTTGTTGTGTGTGTGTTTTGTTTTTGTTTTTTTCTCCAGGATTCCTTGATGAACACTGTTTATTTGAAACAAAAATATTACTCTCACTTCTCATCAATCTAATGCATCTTGCTGAATAAAAATATGATTTTCTTAAAAAAACCTCACTGACTGACTATTGTACACCATTTTACCATTTAAAGTTCTGGAGTCTATTTAACAATGAATCCTGGAAAAAAAAAAAGTTTAGACTAAAATGTTTATCAGCACATCTGTTTTTTATATTGATAACAATCAGAAATGATTTTTGAGCAGCAAATCAACATATCAGATTTATTTTTGAAGGATCATGTGACACTGAAGACTGGAGTAATGATGTTGGAAATTCAGCTTTGATCACAGCAATAAATGACCATTTTAACATATTCAAATAAAAAAATGTTATCTTGAACTGAAATGTCATTTCACAATGTTATAGTTTTCCTCTTTTTTTTCTTTTTTTTTTTGTTTGTTTGGTTGGGTTTTAGTATGGTTTTTGTTTTCAAAACTCATGTGAGACAAGTGTGGTGCTAATCAGCAAGAGGAGGTGCCAATAAAAGGTCCGTACACCATACTAATTAAGCAATACAACTGTTCATTGTTGATACACAGCTGATATCAATAATAATGATTAATAAACAGTTTAATAATCACAAACCAGTGCATAATATAAGAATGATCATGAGTAAATGGATAAAAGATAATAATAATAATAATAATGAATAATACACAAATTCGAGCCTACACTAAAACTAAACCCCAAAGCCAAGTATTAGAACAAATATAAGACCTCAGAGTCGTGCCATCATCTTCACTCTCAAAAGACTGGGAGCCTGTTTCGGTCACAGCAGAAGACCAACCTTATCTTGAAGGTCAATGCAATACACTCCCTTGTACTTTTTTGCATTAATTGCAACCTTGAAAGTATCAACCTTAAATTCCATTCCCACTCTGTTCATCCGTTGAGCGCACAAAACAATACATCCTTTACAGGTTGGTTTACAATTGTTAGGGGAATAACAGCTAAAAACCCAAAAGGACCAGGTGTTGGTTGAATGAAGGCAAGGAGTCAAGAGATGCGTTTCAATCGAAGAAGTTTACTGAAGAAATAGTTTGCAGTTTCAGGCAGGAGTCAGCTACAATACTCACGATGGAGTTCGTAGGCCGCTCTGCGTACAAGTCAAAAATCACCAGCAATTATACCCTGACAGAGGATGCTAATTGCGTCAATGCAAAATTCCACAAAATTCTGATTGGTTCCAAAACCTAGATAAATTTAGACAATTTCCACACATGGACGTAAATCCTTCACGTATATCTCCAAATGATTATTTCAGGCGTCAGCAAATGAAGAAGACCCCTCAGCTCGGATCAGGATGACGACAGGAGACAGTCTTCTCATCTAACAGAGGGAATAGATGCCGACACACACACACAGACACAGCCCTTATCTGCATCTCAAGGTCTTCTAGCTTCTAGCGAGCATCTTATCAGTATGGTTGGTTACACACATACTATGCAGCCATCAATCTTGGAAAATAGAAATACAGGATTGAACAGGATTTTTAATATCTGTTATTCAACATATAAATATCACAGTTCTCTTTGTCACTGTAGCTCACGTAGCTCGCCCTGACCCCTTAGCCTGGCCTTGTGACCCTGAGGGAAAATACACTCAGGTGTTCACACTGTTTACTCTGACCACTTCTAAAAAGGACACATGCACACTTCAATCTACACAAATATAGATGGTTCTACTCCTTAAGTTAATCACCAAACAATCTGGGAGGCTAAATACTGATCAATAAGTTGATTAGTAATCACACAGAAACAATTAATAAGTGAAGGAATATAAAAACTAAACATTGATTTCAGTCATCTCTGGGTTTACTTTTGACGCAGAAACACCTGCTGATTCTCATTTCATAATAAATTTCTTTTCTACTGTTAGAAACTGCACACTGACCTTAATATCTGTCAAAACACGTGCGAAAATCTGGTCAGTGCTGGGAACAGTAAAAAAAACTGCGACTTTAGCCGGTTCCGATTTCTGTGTAGATTTTCTCGCGTCATCACAGAAATTTCAAGAGAAATTTTTAAGGACATTTTATGCCTGCTCAACCCGTTCTCATCAATCTGCGTATAAATAACACTGTTTTACACTAGTGTTGGGCAGAGCGAGGCTTTGTGAAGCACTGAAACAGTCGAAGCAAATGTATCGAGGCTGGACTGGAATGCAGTCTCCTTGGGTACGATTCCTGGGTGAAGCAGTCATCTTCACAAAAGTATAATAAACAATTAAAGTGTGTGTTTTTATTGTTCTGTTCTTGTTATGTGTTGAAACATCAGTCTGACGTCTGAATTAACTCTTTGTGAATAAATAAGTGCGCGTGCACCTTCAAAAAGGTGAGGGCAACAATCTTTTCCTTTTTAATGAGATCATTATTTTAATTATTTCTGTGTTTCTGCGTTGCATGGCATGTGCTAAAATGGAAGCGTATGCGTTCAAATGAGTTGTTAGTAGAACAGTGGGCTTCTCAGTTAGCACAGATGCTAATCTGCCATTGACATTAGCCTAAGCTAACTTCGATATAGACCTGTTGCCATTTGAAATAGATAAATAAAACCATTTTAAATCATGTTGTGACATGGGTCTTCAGCTTTTACACGTGGCTGATGAAAGCACTATAAATCAGCCAACCCAGTATCGCGTGATAATTGTGACCATGCAAAAAGTCCACACATTTACCATATTTTTACCATAGTAACTGTTTCTCTACCATGTCATGTGTAGCCAATTTACCATGCTTCTCCCACCGTGACAGTAGTTTTACTGTGGTATTTGTAGGTATGGTAACCACAACACTTTTCGTGATTTTACCATAGTAACTGTGTTTACTGTCTACTCTTTGCATTTAAAGAACAGTAACACAGTTTCTACCATGTTTTTACTGCATATTTGTAGTCAAAGCACAGTAACACAACACTTAAAATGGTTTTACCACAGTAGCCGTAGTTTTACTGTGGTATTTGTAGTTAAAGCAGTAATTGTACTGAAGTAAATGTAATTCAGTATTTTTCTTCTGTCTTGCAGTTACGTCAGATCACATACTCCAGCAGCTCTTTTAAGAAGTCATCTCTTGTAAAAGCCATCACTTGTTCCTATTTTTCTGAACTGTAATCCATAATTCATTTACACATAGTTTTTGCTCTCTCTCTTTCTGTGCTTCGTGACATTTTTAAATCTCATAATCTCATATTTTTGACCTATTCTTTCAGAAAGCTGCTAGAATTAACAGGGAACTCAATGCTGATCTTGAAGAAGCTGCCAAGGAGGCTGAACAAGTCCTTCAATGATTCAACTCTTCACAGTAATGTTGAACACATTCAGCTATAACTGATTTGCTTTAATGAACGCATCCTTATTTTATGTGTTAATAATAACTTTCCTTACAGTCCTTCCTCTCAAATATTTTGGTCACAGATTATATTTTGCACATTGTCTCAACATGTATATATTTCTCTTTGTTTCAGCTGAAAGGGAAGACCAAAGGAAGGCCTGTCCTGGGATTTGATTTTGGCCGTATTGTGCGTTTACGGAGAAGACCCAGAGCTGCAAAGACAAATGGTACGTCTGTGTTGGTCTGAGCAGCTTGACTGAACTGTACTGCAGATACATTTTGCACAGTATTTGATTTTTCTTAAACTTTGCTTATCACACTTATCCCACAGCCCCATCAGAAAGAACCCCAACAAAGTGTCATGTCGAAGTAGTAATAATTCATACAATTATAATTTAACATAATTTAACAAGTCAGCAAATTCATATGATATTGTACAAGCGTACTCATACAAAATTCTACGACTTTTACTCCTACTTCTGTCATTGCCTCAACTTTCATGCAAATTGTGCTCCTAGTAAGTAGTCAGAGAGTTTATATCATAAAGATTATATTAAGTTAATTGTATTCTTTATTAATCTTTACAAATTGGCGCCGTCTCTTCCCGTTCTAACAGTACATGAAATCTGTCCACTCAGAGTCTGCCTTTCTTTCCATGTTGATTTTTATTGAACGCATCTGTCTAAGAAGCAAGAGTCTGGAAATGCTAGTTTAACTCGTCACGTGACAAATCAGATCTTCAGTTAATTGGCCAAATCAGATCACTTAAAGCTGTTCACACCAAGAACAAGAAATATAATAACTATTTTAACTATTTATTTTTCACACCAACACATGATAACATTCTGTTTATTATAAGTGTGTGCTGCAGTTATGTTGTCTGCCATTTAAATGCTCAAGCTCTTTAAAGTTAAAGATTCCAATGATATTGTTTCTCCTTGTCGTTAAATAGCTGCGGTGTGGACTCATCCTTGGTGTGAAGAGACCTTTAAACTGCTTGTAATATCGTCAACATGTAATCATATTTAAAAGAATTCATATTAGAATTAGAAAAGCTTTTCTAATTCTGTTTTCTTCTCATTTTGTTAAGCTTACACACACAATTCTGTCTATTTCTCTGCATCTTATTCCTTTACTCCCTCACTCACACATTCTTTTATGCTCTGTTGTAAGGTAGAAACTGAGAGTTTGCATGATGGCCTTTTCTCAGACTCTGAATCTGATGTACAGATGAACTCAGGAGCCCGCTAGAGCTGCCAGGAACTTGAGCTTGAAGTTTACTATTATAACTGCTTAATTTATGATTAAACAACAGTAATAATTAAACATGGGGTCGATGGATATTTTCTTGTTTTACAGCTGAAGACCAAAAATGCAAAGAAAATCAGTCACAGCAAGTCAACAGGCAAAACAGTCCTGATGAATGAGGCATGAACATGGTCTTCTTCTGCCCCAACAGAAAAGAGAAAGCTGGAAAGTTGCACATTTCCACTGGTATGTCTGTATTCAAGCAATGCAGTTATATGTGGTACAGCATTTAATGTTGATCTCTCAAAAGACTCTTCAAGTCACCAGTTGTCATTTTTCACATACACATCTTACAAAAGTACATATTTTTTTATAGATCCTAGAATGAGCAAATCAGCTGTGCATCATCTCTGGGATTTAGGCAGGACATGACTGAATATGGTGAGTACTGTCACCTGCACCTGTATTCACCTACACTACTTCTCTGGAGTTATCATTGACTTGTTTTCTCTCTTTGTTTGAAGGAGGATGAAGCCAGTTGATGAAGATATCAATTCAATGGCCACCAAGTGAAGCACTGCTGCCTGAACCCATCAGATATCTGCTGTGAAGACTGCATTCACAAACAGCTCTACTGTGAAAGCACAGAAGTTACAGCCCATAAAAGAAACAAGATAGTGGTGGAGGGATTCTTTTAGCCCATACCTCCAACAAGAATCAATGGCAAGTCCAGTGCAACAATTATAAATAAAAATACAATATATTTTTTGTTGATTTACCACACCCTAAATACATGTTTTGTCCCTCCAGGACATCAAGACCAGGTGGTGTGTGAGAAAAGCATGGAGGGCCGTCAGAGACTCCAGCCACCCGAGCCATGGATTGCTCTCACCGTCACCATCAGGCAGATGTTATCGCAGAACCTTCACCAGCAGACTGCAAGACAAGTTCTTTCCACAGACAATCAGACTGAACTGAACTCGTACCAGTAACACCACACACACACAGCACACCAACCTCTTATGCACTGCACTCTATCACTTACACTGACTGGACTCTGACTCACTATTATTCTGCATCCTGACAATCTGTTTGCACTCATTCATACCGTACTGCACTGCAAAGGTATGTGTGTACTGTGATTGTTTTCATTTCATGCTGTCTGTATAGTATAATATTTACCATATGGTGTTCTCTATCTGTATTGAGTCCCTTTCACGAGTTCACTCTTACCTATAATAAACTGAGTAAAGATTATGCATATTTGGCGTGCTGTCCAGGGGGAGGGCTCCGAGCTCAGTAATCACTCCCGAGCCCAGGGTACTCCCCCTGTCTGGGGAGAGGGGTCCGAGCTCGGCCTTTAGCCCGGACCCAGAGCGTTCCCCCCAAAGATGCATTAAGCGCAGGACAGCAGCCAGAGAGGTGCGTTGATAACCCCCCAAAATTTGCAGAGCTTAAGGTTGGTGGGGTGCTGGATGTCGCTTGGAGTAACGGCACTGCTGTGGCCTTCGAGAAGAGAGTTTGGCTCCTGCGGGAACGGATACTGCTGCAGCAACTGAAAAGAAAAAGTGGTTCCTGCGGAAGCTGCGGCAGCACCTGAAAAGATGAAATGGCTTCTGCAGGGAACTGCTGCGGCATCTGAAAAGTAGAGATGAGAGGGAAATACAGATAGGGCTGCGGCAGTGGGAAAATACAGAGCTCCTGCGGGAGCAGACACTGCTGCGGCAGTGGGGACATACAGATAGAGCTCCTGCGGGAGCAGACACTGCTGCGGCAGTGGGGACATACGGAGAGCTCCTGCGGGAGCAGACACTGCTGCGGCGGTGGGGACATACAGATAGAGCTCCTGCGGGAGCAGACACTGCTGAGATGGTTGAAGTGGAGATGGGCCGCTATGGGTGGATTTGGTGGGGTTAGAGGGGATGGATATGGCGGGTCTGAAGTTTGAGTGAACAGGGATGGGCTGGCATTAAAGAGGGTCAGCTGATGAAGGTTCGGTGAGCTTCTTTGATATGGAAACGGTCTGACTGCATGTAGGTCTTGAAGACTTCTGACAAATCTGTGGCCTGATGCTGCTGGATACGGGGGAGTGGTTCCCAGACAAGAGCGTTCGGCGGGATGGGAGAGCATGGTGTGGTGGAAGATGGTGAGAAGGGCGAGCAAGGGGAGGAGAAAAGGTAGCCGCTGGAACTGCTAGTGGAGGCAAATGCTCAAAAGAAAACAAAAGAGAGGGAGGGAAAGTGAGGGGGAATGGTGGGCGCCGGGGACCGTGTTGCTAGCGGAGGCATGCTCATGCTAGACTTGGACGGTGGGGCTACGGGCCATGGGTAGGGGATGGTGTTGAGAGTGGGGTGAGGCAAGGGCTGTGGATGGGTCTGCGCTGCTAGCGGAGGCATGCTCACTGCGGGCCATGGGTAGGGGAGTGGATTGGGAGTGGGGTGAGGCAAGGGCTGTGCCGCTAGCGGAGGCGTGCTCACGCTAACGTCTGCTATGGAAGCTGAAGGTCACTGAAATGGAAAAGGGGTTATTAGTAGCAGCAGGAGAAGACTGAGATGTGTGGACCTGTGCCTCAAGCGGAGGCGTCCTCGTGATAGAGTTGGACAGTGGGGCTGGGGCCATGGGTAGGGGAGGGGGTTGGGAGTGGGGTAAGGAAAGGGCAGTGGATGGTTCTGCACCACCACCTCACGCTAGCGTTTCTATGGAAGCTGGAGGTCACTGGAAAGGAAGAGGAGTTAGAAGTAACAGGAGGAAAAAGGCATGTGAGGGCCTGTGTTGCAAGCAGAGGCAGCCTCACACTTGCTTCAGCTGCTGTAGGTCATGGGAGTGGAGTAGGGTTTTGTGACATCCTGCAGAGCCTGAGTATTCTGCACCGCTAACGGAGGCGACCTCATGCTAGCGTCTGCTATGGGGCTAGAGGAAACTGGAAAGGAGGAGGGGTTAAAAGTAACAGGGGAAAAGACATATGAGGGCCTGTGTTGTAAGCGGAGGCAGCTTCACGCTTGCTTCAGCTGCAGGCCATGGGGGTTTGTGACATTCGGGGAAAAGCTGTAGAGCCTGTGGAGCCTGCACTGCTAGCAGGGGCAGCCTCGTGCTAGTGTCCGCTACGGGAGCTGGAGGCCGCTGAAAAGGAAAGGTGTTAGAGGTAGAAGGTAAGTCTGAGATGTGAAGGCCTGCGTTGCAAGCAGAGGCAGCCACATGCTTGCTTCTGCTGCTGTAGCTGTAGGCTGAGGAAAAAAGGGGAGTGGTTTGTGACTTGGCGGGACATGCTGAAATGTCCTGGTAGCCTGCAGAGTAGCCAACAAATTTTTTTATTTTTTGGCTAGATTTAGCAATTTCTCAGACTACCTAGTGACTTGCTTTTAAAAGCAACTAGCAACAATTGTAGTTATTTTTAAAATTTATTTGGCAGTCTTTAAAAAGTGATAATGATGAAAGGCATGCATTTTTCGCTTAACCACACAAAATGAAAAGTATTGACACGGTTAGCCAGCTAAGCGGCACATTGGCTGGTAACGTTAGACACTTGAGAGGTGCCTCGCAGTACGCACTTCCTATGAGAAGTAAGTTGTACTTGTTCAATAATTGTTTGTGATATGCCTTGATTTTTAGTTGTACTTATGATTGTTAATCATTACTGTTGGTCCACTGTGATCAACAGTGAAACTTCTCTTCCACTGTTGAAGTTATCCGACTTGCCTGTCCATCCATTTAAATAAAAATGAGTAAATTAAATGCAGGTAAAATGCTGGTGAAAAATAAAAATAAAAAATACAGAAAGTTTGAGTAATTCCAGTGTGTGTTCTAAGCACTTGCATCATGGTTACATAACATTAACCTCCAATGATGTCGCGACATCATTTAACAACTTTTAGCAACAAATAATCTGCCTTTAGCGATTTTTACCTGAAAATTATTTGGCAACACTGGTGGCCTGCACCGCTAGCGGAGGCAGCCTCGCACTCTGCCTCGGGATTAAAATACTGTCCACTTTCCGATCGGAGGAATTGTTTGGCGCGGCCGAATGGTACGAGCATGCCGGGGAAGTTGGAAGTTTCGGCGGTGGAGGCGAGGTTAAGCCCCCGTGTCGGGGAAATCTTATTGCTGGTTGAGCAGAGCGACGGCCGCGATAGAGCAGCTGTTTCTGGCGGAGAAGTAGTAATCCTGGGGCCGGCGGATTGCTGCTGAGGATCCGAAAATCCCAAGTATAGGTCTCATTGTTTGGACGGTAAGAAAAAATTAGGTCTGTGATGACATGGCAAAAGTAGCGAACCGAATGCTGGAAGACGAGAGATAATGAAGGTAAGACTGTTGATTATTTATAGGGGTTCTCTCTCGTGCTGATTGGATAGGTGGTGTAATTACTGATGATGAATTGGCCGTGTTAATTATCTGTGCGAGCTCCTCCCGAAATTTGTTAATAAAACATCACTATATGTGTGTGTTGCATATATATTCAATATTTGTCATCCATAATGTCATGCTGCAGTTTGCACAAAAGACTTTCACCACCTGTACACTTGCGTTCATGGTATTGTGACAATAAAGTGATTTTATTTGAATCGGTCACGTCTTTTGTTCATCAGTTGTACTGTAGGGTGCTGGTTAACAATTGCAAATTGTTTATGACATGGAAGAAGTTTATGATAGGGACATGGACAAGCAAGCAATAGGAAGAAAACCTGGAGATCTCTGATGATGAGAAGGAAGCTGAATGTGATTCTATGATGCTCAGGACATTTCACCATGTTTGCATTTGGGTGGCTTTATCTGATTAAAATAACATGGTTTTAACATAACCCATTTTTATTTCTCTTGAATATGATTTGTCTTTATATGCTACTTTAGCTGTCTTTATGATGTATCCTCCAGTAAAGTATTGCACATGGTGTTGGATAACAAAGTATGGGGAATATTGTGTATTAGGTGTTTGGTAAATGCATCATTTAATTTTGTAAACAATACACATAATTACCATGAGTGTTTTAATTAAGACATGAACATTTAGTCATATTAAAGACAATCAGTTACATAAAGGCTGAAAGATGCATTAGAAGAGACTGCGTGGACTGTATTGCTACAGACACTTCATGCACAACTGAGGCTGATGCACCAGGGTAAAAAAAAGTCCTGTACTGTACTATGTTACGTCCAATGACGTATTCACTGCGTTGTGTATTGTGATGTTTTCTTGTTGTTGTGGTTTCTCTCTCTCTCTCTCGCTGCCTCCTGCTTCTCTGGCTCCTCCCACTTTTTCCACTCGGGCAGGTGGCTGATTGCTCTTCCCAGCTGCACCTGCTTACCAGCTGAGGACGCAGTAGTATAAAAGCCAAGCAGAACCCTCAGAAGAGGAGAACTTTTCTCCAGAGCATGTTCTCTGCCCAGCTCTGCCCAGCTCTGCCCAGCTCTGCCCAGCTCTGCCCAGCTCTGCCCAGCTCTGCCCAGCTCTGCCCAGCTCTGCCCAGCTCTGCCCAGCTCTGCCCAGCTCTGCCCAGCTCTGCCCAGCTCTGCCCAGCTCTGCCCAGCTCTGCCCAGCTCTGCCCAGCTCTGCCCAGCTCTGCCCGTTGAAGCTTTTTGGAGTTCTGTATGGTTGTTATCTTCACTAATCTAACTGTTGATTAACCTGCTGTTGTGGCTAGAAGCTAGCTAACCTTTGTGCCCTTTGTTGAGCCAGATATTGGAAGATACTTAGCCTACAGTTTTGATGTTTAATCCCTTATTCTGTTATTCTACCAACAGCTTAAGCTGCTCTCTCTTAACGGTTTGTTACCCTTTCGGAAGCTGCAGGGAGGTGGGCGCCTTTTCTTTTGGACTGTACCTGTTTCTCCTGGTTTGAGGATTAGATGGGGAGTGAGAGTATAATTTTGTTGTTGATTTCCTTTTATTTTGACAGGTGTAGAAAGAATTTAACCCCCCCAGAATAGAAGTGCTTTTGTTTGTTAATTTGGCAATGTGCCCCCTCCTGAAGTTTGTTGTTTTTTTTTTTTTTTTTTTTTTTAACTTTTCCTTGTCTGCAAGCTATTGTATACTCTCTGAGCTGTGAATAAAACCTGTTAAAGGATGGTGGTTGTTGTTGTTATGCTGTGGCAGGGGCTTGGGCTAATGCTCTTTTCAAACCCTTAATATTGTTATGTTATCTTTACACCCCTAGACACCTAAGACGTAACATATTATTGGGGGCTCGTCCGGGATCCAAAAAAAAAGACTTGATTGTGCTTTTTGAAAAGTTCGTAGAGAACAATTGAACTAGTGTCTCGTCAATGCTTTAACGTACGCTGTTGAAGGTAAAGGGATTTGACAGCTCTCTTTTTTTTTTAGTGAGTGCAGCATAGTGTGTAGTAATGGAATTTGACTTAATAGGGTTTACGCTTGCACCTTCCACAGAGGTTTATAATCGATGCAGGAAAAGAGATCTGTTGCTGATTTCTTTAATGTTATTGTGCCTGGGGATGCTACTAAGCAGGTGATTAAGGATGCGTTGTATATAGAGTTAGTGAGTAGAGGTATGTTGCCTGAAGATTCACAGCCTGATGTGTCAAGGGAGGATGTTGTAGCAGGAGGGCCGGCTGTATCTAGTCCATCTCTCCCAACTGAACACCGACTTGACCCAATGGTTGAGGTCAAGCTAAAAGAGCTTGACTTGGAGTTAAAAAAAAAAGGAACATGAGATTAAAGTTGTACAACTCCGTACTGTTGAGGTGGAAGCTCAGCGTGATATTAGGCTAAAAACACTTGAGATTGAAGCTGAGACTTTGCGGAGGAAGTCTGTCCAGCCTGTTCCCCTCCCGCGCACAAGAGTTCCCCCTTCACCAGTGTTTGGTATGGCCCAGTCACCATCTAGTGCTGTTAACTACGGTTCAGGGGTGATACCCAGCCAAACTTTGATATTGCGAAGTACATAAAACTCGTACCGCCTTTAGAGAAGCGAAATAGATTCTTACTTCATCGCTTTTGAGCGTATCGCCACAAAGTTAGGGTGGTCAAGGATATGTGGGGCTCCTCCTGCAATGCAGTTTTGTAGGTAAGGCACAGGAGGTCTGTTCTTCACTTCCAATTGAACAGTCTCTTGATTATGAGATTGTTAAAGCAGCAGTATTAAGATCATATGAGTTGGTTCCTGAAGCCTATCGCCAGCGCCCAGAACTTAATTAAGGCAGCCAAACAAACATATGTAGAATTTGCACGGGAGAAGAAAACACTTTTTGAAAAGTGGTGCCTCGCCAATAAGGTGATGGATTTTGAACAGTTGCAGGAGCTTATCCTACTGGAAGAGTTTAAAAACTGTGCTCCCGAGCATCTAGTCATTCATTTAAATGAGCAAAAGGTCGGCACGCTCTCGGAGGCTGCTGTGATAGCAGATGAGTTTGTACTTACCCACAAGGCAGTGTTCCCAACTTCACGGCAGTCTAAACGTCAGTTTTTGAATGCTGAACAGTCGGAGAGGGAAACTTCCAGTATTCAAAGAGAAATGGCTGACAAGGGTCGTAAGGCTGATGTAAGACGCTCCAGTAGCAAACGTGTCTGCTTCTATTGTTTGGATTCAGGGCACCTGATTTCTGATTGTAAAGCGTGGAAACAGAAGAATGCTGCTGGGAAATCTAAAAGTGTGGCATTTGCTCAAGCTGTCTCAACTCCTGAAAGCTGTTCCATGCCAGTTAAGAGTACTGGGTATGAACCTTTTCTCCTTACTGGTTCTGTTTCCCTTTGTGCCGACTCTCTGAGTAAGTCTGTTTCCATTCTGAGGGACACAGGTGCCACCCAGTCATTCATTCTAGCTGATGCCTTGCCATTCTCGCCAGAAACATACTCTGGCATGGATGTGTTGGTCCGGGGAATTGAATTGGGATGTGTTAGGGTGCCACTGCATTTGGTTCATCTACAATCTGATTTGGTTACAGGTACAGTTCCTCTTGGGGTGCGAGCTGAGTTGCCTGTGGATGGTGTGAGCCTTATCTTGGGGAATGACTTGGCAGGTGGTAAAGTCTTTCCATCTCCAGTTGTTGTAGATAAGCCAGGTATGGCTCCTAATCCTGATATCGCGGCTCATTTCCCTTCGGTGTTCCCCTCTTGTGCTGTAACTCGTGCACAGGCTCAGAAGTGGGAAGAGACTGTGGATCTTGCTGACTCGTTCCTGAGTCCAGCGAAAAATTCACTGGAGTGTACTCTGTTTATTAAACCCCCAGCTGCTTCTATTGATCCTGAAAACTCTAATTCAATGGTAGTGAATCTGAAATTTGACACAGAACACCTAATTGCTGCCCAAAAATCTGACCCATCTCTGGCACCCTGTGTTGAGGCCGCTGTTCTGTCGAATGACTCGTATGGTGCTAGGATAGCTTTCATTTGGGAAGGTGGCATTCTAATGCGTCGTTGGAGGCCACGTGATGTTGATGATGCTTTAGCTGTCTATCAAATAATCTTACCCTCTGATTATCGTCCTCCGGTATTGCAGCTTGCCCATGAGCATCCTCTCTCTGGCCATCTTGGAGTTAATAAAACCTACAAACGCATTTCCCGATATTTCTTCTGGCCTGGATTGAAATCTAGTGTTTCCAGATTTTGTAAGTGCTGTCACGTTTGTCAAATGGCGGGTAAGCCAAATCAGACCATTCCATCCGCTCCACTCCATCCGATTCCAGCGGTGGGAGAGCCCTTTGAGCATTTGATTTTGGATTGCGTTGGGCGCTCCCAAAATCCAAATCAGGACACCAATATATTCTAACTCTGATGTGTCCTGCAACGCTGGTTCCCAGAAGCTGTGCCACTCCGTACTCTTAAAGCCCAAGTTATTGTGAAGGAAATAGTTAAGTTCTGTTCAACATTTGGGTTGCCTAAAGTTATCCAAACAGATCGTGGTACTAACTTCACTTCCAAAATGTTTTCTCAAGTCTTAAAAGAGTTAGGAGTGGATCATCAGCTCTCCAGCGCATACCACCCAGAGTCCCAGGGGCGCTAGGCGCTTTCATCAAACCCTCAAGACAATGCTACGTGCATATTGTATAAGCACTAATAAAGACTGGGTTGAGGGTCTGCCACTGTTAATGTTTGCAGTCAGGAAACTGTGCAGGAGTCATTGGGTTTCAGCCCTGCCGAGTTGGTGTTCGGACACACTGTCCGTGGGCCCTTGAAATTGCTGAGTGAGCAGTTGTTGTCTAAACATCCTGTGTCTAGCAACATCTTGGACTATGTAAGTGCTTTTCGAGAACGCCCATAAAGCTTGTGATGTGGCAAAATCTCATTTGATGACTGCCCAGTCAAAGATGAAGTTAGCGTTACGACAAAACCAGTGTAAAACGTATCTTCCAACCTGGTGATTTAGTTTTAGTCCTGCTTCCTGTTCCTGGCTCAGCGCTGCAGGCTAAGTTCGCTGGTCCTTATGCTGTAGAGAAGAGACTCTCTGAAACTGATTATGTGATCTCGACTCGGATCGTAGGAGAAAGAGTCGAGTGTGTCATCTGAACATGTTAAAGGGCTATGTCAGGAAAGAGACCTCAGAAGCTTGTGTTGCCAATGTTGTACCTGAGTCTGCTGCTATTGTATTGTCTGCAGCATATTCTCCTCTGGAAGATAACCTGGTTGTACATGAGGTCCAGATGTCCTGTATACGTCTAAACAATTCTGCGGTCCTGCAGAATTTAGATGCATATCTTGCTCATTTGCAAAAAAATCAGCAAACGGACATCATCGGGTTAATAAGTAGATATCCTACTCTGTTCTCAGATATCCCCAGCCAAACTACCGTTCTCATGCATGATATTGATGTAGGTAATTCCACTCCTATTAAACAGCACCCCTACCGTGTCAACCCTCATAAACGGGAGGTAATGAAGTCAGAGGTTGAATATCTGTTGCAGCATGGTTTCGCTAAGCCCAGCCAGAGCCCCTGGAGTTCCCCATGCTTGCTCGTTCCCAAGTCTGACTCGACCTATCGATTTTGTACTGACTATCGCAAAGTGAATAGTATCACCAAGCCCGACTCTTTCCCTCTTCCTCGAATAGAGGACTGTGTTGACAGAGTCGGTTCTGCCCGCTACGTCACCAAGTTAGATCTTCTAAAGGATACTGGCAAGTGCCCCTCACACCACGGGCCTCAGAAATCTCCGCTTCGTTACCCTGACAATTTCCTGCAGTACTCTGTTATGGCATTCGGGATGCGAAATGCACCTGCGACCTTTCAGCGCTTAATGCAACAGGTACTATCAGGAGTAACCAATTGTGAGGCTTACTTGGATGATGTGGTGATCTATTCTGCTAATTGGGAAGACCATCTGGATAGTCTAAACCAAGTTTTTTGTAGACTGTCTGGGGCATCGTTGACATTAAACTTGACCAAGTGTGAGTTCGGAAAGGCTGTAGTTACTTACCTTGGGAAGAAGGTTGGCCATGGGCAGGTGAGGCCAATTGAGGAAAAAGTTGCTGCCATACTTAATTTCCCCACTCCTACAAACAAAAGGGAACTGAGACGATTTTTAGGAATGGCTGGTTACTACAGGGGATTTTGTAAAAACTTTGCTTCGGTGGTTGCCCCGCTGACAGATCTACTTAGTACCTCTAGAAAATTTGTGTGGAGTCTAGCATGTAATTGTGCATTCAATGCTGCTAAAGACTTGTTGTGTCATGCCCCCGTTCTTTCCACTCCAAATTTTGAATTGTCCTTCAAACTGCAGGTAGATGCTAGTTCTTCGGGAGCAGGGGCTGTACTACTACAAGACGACTTAGCCGGTGTAGAACATCCAGTGAGTTACTTCTCCAAGAAATTTACCAAGTGTCAACAACAGTATAGTACTATTGAAAAAGAGGCCTTGGCCTTACTATTAGCGTTGCAACACTTTGAGGTTTACCTGGGGGGTAGCTGTAACCCGGTGGTAGTCTACACTGACCACAATCCCCTAGTATTCCTGGGGAGGATGTGCAACTCGAATCAGCGGTTGATGCGGTGGTCTTTGATACTTCAAGAGTATAACCTCGACATTCAACATAAAAAAAGGTGCAGAAAATGTTGTAGCTGATGCACTGTCTAGGGTGTATAATTTGGATAAGTAGGTTGTTAATAGCATGATGGTTAAATCTTAGTTCATGAGTTTACAAATGTATGGAGTACTATTTGTAAATTATGGGTGGGGGTGTTGCGTCCAATGACGTATTCACTGCGTTGTGTATTGTGATGTTTTCTTGTTGTGGTTTCTCTCTCTCTCTCTCGCTGCCTCCTGCTTCTCTGGCTCCTCCCACTTTTTCCACTCTGGCAGGTGGCTGATTGCTCTTCCCAGCTGCACCTGCTTACCAGCTGAGGACGCAGTAGTATAAAAGCCAAGCAGAACCCTCAGAAGAGGAGAACTTCTCTCCAGAGCATGTCCTGTGCCCAGCCCTGCCCAGCTCAGTTTGTTGAAGCTTTTTGGAGTTCTGTATGGTTGTTATCTTCACTAATCTAACTGTTGATTAACCTGCTGTTGTGGCTAGAAGCTAGCTGACCTTTGTGCCCTTTGTTGAGCCAGATATTGGAAGATACTTAGCCTACAGTTTTGATGTTTAATCATTTATTCTGTTATTCTACCAACAGCTTAAGCTGCTCTCTCTTAACGGTTTGTTACCCTTTCGGAAGCTGTAGGAGGTGGGCGCCTTTTCTTTTGGACTGTACCTGTTTCTCCTGGTTTGAGGATTAGATAGGAGTGAGAGTATAATTTTGTTGTTGATTTTCCTTTTATTTTGACAGGTGTAGAAAGAATTTAACCCCAGAATAGAAATGCTTTTGTTTGTTATTTTGGCAATGTGCCCCTCCTGAAGTTTTTTTTTTTTTTTTTTTTGCTTTAACTTTTCCTTGTCTGCAAGCTATTGTATACTCTCTGAGCTGTGAATAACCTGTTAAAGGATGGTGGTTGTTGTTGTTGTTATGCTGTGGCAGGGGCTTGGGCTAATGCTCTTTTCAAACCCTTAATATTGTTATGTTATCTTTACACCCCTAGACACCTAAGACGTAATAACTATTATTGAGCATGCACATTACTGATGTTTAGCACCTGAGGACAAAGATGAGGAATATTTGACACAGAGATACAAATGAGGTATTTTATATTATGATGCTTTCCTTTGCATTAATTGATTTGCACCATAAACCACACACTGTCTGTACCTCGTCTTACTGAATGACACACTTGACATTGTGTAATAATACAATGAAGTGTCACAATATATATTAGTTGTTTAAACTGGTGTCTTTGTTTACTGTCAACACTGTATTCCTGATCTAAAGAAATAAATGGAGCACTGATGTAGATATTTTTGGGAGGGTCTGTTCTTATTCTAAGATAACTATGACTTGCAACTCACATATTGGCAAGTTGTTGAAAAGACAATCTAAAAAATGTGACTCGGCACAGTTTGTTGTCCATGATGAGAATAGATCTGTGTATGTTTTGCTGCCCTTCTATCCTCAGGGGCCCAGTAGAGTCCCCTGGAAGAGCAAAAACAATTAATATTTCAAATGGCTGTAAATCAAAGTCTGATTTTAGATTTAGTCATTTTGCAGACGCTTTTATCCAAAGCGACTTACAATTGGGGAATATAATAATTTTAAAGAGAAATTTGGCAGGACAACTACTTATGCTATGTTAATTAAATAATGTTGGACAAAGTTTTCATTACATTTACATTTGATGCGGTTCAAACATATATGGAAAGGTGGTACAAAGGTGTTTAAAAAAGTGCTCTTAGTAAAATACCAAATTTCAGCCTGCCTCTTACGTATGTCATATGTTTTCACAATGAACATGTTTAGATAACCCTTTGTTCAAAAAAGATTGTAATTTCCCTCATTTTATTAAACTTTTTTTAAACTACATTACCCATGAGCCTCTGCCATTCTATAGATAGAACACAGTGCTGGTATTTGTAGTTTAATGAAGTTATGCTCAGGGTTAGGGTTACGATCTCGGGAAAGTGGTAATTTCTCACGACATAACACTGCATTGTTAACTAAAGGTATTACTGACGTAATAATAACAGCAAAATGTACTTTGCAACACTAAGCTTTTTTTAATTTGGGTTAAAAGACAGTCCAATCACAGCGAGTCCGGCGAGTGTCAAGAGAACTTCAAAGCCAATGGCAACCCAGTTGAGCAGAGGTGTCACACTTACTTGTCCATATATGGTCATCTATGACAGGATCTTCCGGGTTCTTGTGGTGAATGGACAGAATCTGTTGAAGATTTATTTGTCTACTCTCAATATAAAAGTGCAACAACAGATTGTATCGTGGGGTTAACCTGATGCAGCAATAGATTTGTTGATTACAGTGATCTTTTTTTTTTTTTTTTCAAACAAGGGCGTAATGGTTCCCATTGTATACACTGTTTACACTAATATAAATTAATGTACAATATTTAATCTCAAAAGTTTGCATATACCATGTGAAAAATAAATAATGTCAAAATATTTCAGTTGCTTAAAAAAAAAAAAAAAAACGGATTATTCAAACATGCAGTATTTTAAATTTTGCTTCTGTAACATTTAGTGTTATAGTGTATTAAAGGTAAACAATTAATCACTTCTATGTTTCCTGGAAATGGACCGTACAAACTTGCCATTCATAGATCTGCCAGTTGAAGTATAGGAATAAAAACAAGCAAACAATTAAAAAACAAAAAACAAAAATAAAAAAAATTGAATCACACATTTTGTAGTCATTTTCCAATGTTTATTGATATGTCAAACTTTTCCAAGATAAACATAGTGCCCAGAACAGCATTCTCTCTCCTGTTTGTGGCACTATGGAAAAAAAATGAAAACAAAAAATGCAGTTGATTATAAACATGTATTTGCATAGAGGCAACTAAGAAATATGCAATAGAAAACCCCTTTTAAAAAAATTGTCTAATATTCACAAATAAAGATAATTTGTAAACAAATAAGATGCCAAATAATATTCAAGGCTCCAATTGAAAATATA
Organism: Onychostoma macrolepis; assembly: GCF_012432095.1. Classification (NCBI taxonomy): domain Eukaryota; kingdom Metazoa; phylum Chordata; class Actinopteri; order Cypriniformes; family Cyprinidae; genus Onychostoma; species Onychostoma macrolepis. The sequence goes on from NC_081155.1 coordinate 47,330,092, forward strand.
TTATTTTCTTCACTTTAACAAACAAATAGGTAAAAAATTAAGAACAATACTTCAATATTTTACAATTATTATCTTTAAAAATATATCTCCTGTCTCCAGTAATCATTGTTTGCTTCTATTGTGACTAAGTGCAAGACAAATTATAGTTAATAACTATAATCATTTTATAATTATAAAAGTCAACCATTTTGAGCAAGAAATATATACATGTATATAGTGATTGTGACAGGAGCGCAGTGCTCACAGTAGTTGACTGTAGAGGAGAAATCAATACAAGTAGACCTGTTAAGACTGGAAGAGAGCAGATGTGCTACATGAGAGAGATGTGGAAGCTTTTGGAAGCGCTGATACTGTGGAGAGATGATGGAGAAGCAATCTGTGAGAAATCCTGCAAGACAGGAAGAAAAATAATTGATCACATGATGAACAATAAAAACATTGACAACAAAAAATAGCAGACATAACTGCAGCATGTATAACAGTAAACAGACCATTATTGTCTGTTGGTGTGGATGCTAAAATATTTACCAATATATTTCTTGTTCTTGGTGTGAACAGCTTTAAGTGGTCTGATTTGTCACGTGACAAGTTAAACTACCAAATAATATTATATAATATTTAATAATAGATATTAAATAAATAGATTTAAATTTAATTAAAGATCCATTTAAACGTGCGCTTGTGTGAGGGGCATAACGTAGTGACGTAAACAGTCACAATTATTCACAACATCTACTTGTTTTTCAAAAAATCTAACATTTAAAAGTGTTTTTTTGACATTTCACTGAATGACGTGTGTTTTTGGACCATGAAAAGGTGAAATGATCAAGTATTTAAGAGCAATAAACTCAATTTTCTGCAGCACCACACGGTCTTCTATGTGACATGTAATGATGTCACAGACTTGTGAATGACTATCAGTTTTTTACATGATTTCAGAATAACTTCTTCCTGTTACGCTGAATGATCTCAAGATAAACTGCATTTCCGGAACAAAAGTCCCCTGTCCATTTAAATACTTAAAAAAAACAATAAGACATAGTCCTTTTAATATAACACAGCCAATACTTATTTGAAAATGCCAAGTCAACAAATATATTTTTTAACTTGGTAGTTTATATGTTTATTTAAAGATGTATTGGTAAAATCACAGTCCGGACCATTACGCTGAATGACAATTTTACACTTTGGAACATTATTTCCCCCGTATTTTGACATTTTATTGTCACAAAATTTATTTGAAATATGAAAGTAGACAATTTACTTGCATTTAAGATGTTTTTTTTCTGCATTTAAAATGACTTTTGCAACTGTAATTTGATGCAGACACCAAAATGGTGACGTCTCATCTTTATCATTTTTTCAGGGCAGTTTGTGAAGACAGAGAGATGTTGTGCTGACCAGAGCAGTTCCAGCACAGCTCCAACACCGTGGAGCCACGGACCGCTTGCAGACAAGATTCATCAAGGACACCCTCATAATTACAACAGATTTTAAGGTTAAAGTTATTGTGGGTGGGAGTATAATGAACATAACATGATTGTTTTATTTATTGATTGTTTTAAATGGTCTTCATTTTATATTACTTGTTTAATAATACAGCACAATATAGGCCTAATTTACCATGTTTTCCGGAAAGTTGCATCAGGTCAGGAAAAAACACACACAGGTTGCATACTTTCAGAAATAATGTAAATACTGATAAATAAAACAAACGTTAAGAAACTTAAACATTATAAACACTGTAAACATGTATTTTATATTCTCTCACTTCCAATTGTTTAAATTCAATACTATTCAAAACCGAACCAAAAAAAAAAAAAAAAAAAAAAATGATATAGGCATGCATATTCTAGTTCCATTAGTTACAAGCAGTATTTATTTTGTAACATAAAGAAAACAAACAAAATGCGCTTGCCATCTCGGTTTCCGTGAACCTCATCCTGAACTGCAGAAAACTCAGTGGCACTGTCTACTCGTCACACATGAGAACTATATTTATAGAAACCTTTTAAGTGCCTGCTTTTAAGTGTTTACATTTTGGCTTATGCTTTTTGACATTAAATGCATTATATGTGTTTCTATGGAATAATTCAGCACATCTCAGAAGATTAAAAAAAACACCACTTGTAGTCCAGAAAATATGGTATAAATGATTTTGCGGCCCCTTTGGCTTTGGTCTTGAATCCGTTTAAAAACCTCGCACTATGGCATATTGTGTTCTTTTCATTATTGTGCATGCAGATATTATTTGGGAACATGAACAGTTGACTATTGCATGAATAAAGAATACCATCTTTAAGAATTTTATGTTAATTGCAGTTGAAATAAAAAGAATTCCCCAGTTTTTCCAACAGGTGAACATAATGTATGGACCCAACTAAACTAAACTGTTTGTTATTTGTTCATTGTTATCCACGGTGTACCCACATGAAAAATACTACAGTAATTTATAGTAAATACTATTGGGTTTTTAAACCATACTATAGTAATGTAATTGAATTAATTTTTTGTGATAATTCTATAGTTTTTGTGGTAATATAAACAAATTACTTTACTCAATACTGTACTAAGTTTTCTACAACTATAGGGTATATTATACTACAATACACTATAGTTTACTGTAGTAAGAAATAAAGTATACTACAGCATTTATTACAGTTTATCAGTTCACTACAGTTAATACTACAGTATGCTGGAGCATTCATTAACAAAGTGTTGTAAATACTATAATATACAGTGTAACACACTTTACTATAGTATTTACTATAAATTACTATAGTATTTTTTCATGTGGGGAGTGAAGTTTCTTATGTTTTCATGGTTTATGTACAAACACACAGTGTCTTTAAGTTAATTTACATGTACAAATAGAAATTACATTGAAATAAACATGAGATTTAATTGAATGCAGCCTACATGTGTTTATTTTGTCCAGAAACACTATAAATGACGTCTAAATGAGACTGCGCTTGACCTTATAAGACGCTGAAAATACATCCACAATGACCACATCTGAACTCAATTTTAACCTTCTATAGACGTCCTGTGGATGTCGATATTGGACGTCCAGAAGACGTCATAAAAACTTTCATTCTGGCTCTTCAGGGGACGTCACTTCAACGTTCGACAAAGACGTTGAAAAGACGTCTTTTGGACGTACTTTTGCTCAGTGGGTTATTGTGAATTAAAATTTCCTATATTGTGAAATAATATGGTCATATCGCCCACCCATACTGTCAGCTAGTTTGAAGATCAAACCCATGAGAAAAAAGTGACAGCACTTTGAAATGAGTAACCTGAGAACACTGCCATGTGAACTCATCTGACAGAGAGGACCTGAAGCATGATCCTTGGACTCCTTGGAGAAGAATACTGTATGCAAACCAGGATTAATTAAACAAATTAATAGTAGTGCGTGTATGTGTTTGTTTGTGTGTGTGTGTTTGTTTGTGCGTGTGTGCGTGTGTGCGTGCGTGTGTGAGTGTGTTTGTTTGTGTGCATGTGTGTGTGTGTGTGTGTTTCCTCCTCATGATCCAGAAGTTTTGGAAATGAAAATCTTCTACCAGATGATCTTCAGAGGAAGTGAGTATTCATGTCTAACATTAAGACATACTAATATAAATCTATTTTTAAAGGAATGTTCACAGTATTTTTCTTCCATGTTTTTAATTTGTTTTAATACCAGACAAAACAGGTGTCTTCTGACATAATCTTTTTTATTTATTTTTTTTTCTTCTTTTTTTCCAGCTGATTACTAGCAATTTGGATATTGGATAGTTTTGTTTGCACGAGGAGTCTGACAACAGCCAGTGCTCCACAGAGATCTGATCTCATCGTCTAAATCCAGAAGAACTGTGGCAGCGTCTCCAAGATGCTTCAAGAAACCTACCTGCAAAGCTAAAGGTTTTAGGCACTTATAGTGTATGTAGTCAAGTCACCTTTATTTATATAGCGCTTTTAACAATACAGATTGTGTCAAAGCACTTAACAGTATCAAATTAGAGGATAGAGTGTCAGTAATGTATAATGATAAGATTAAACACTCGATTTTCAGTTAAAGGTAACTTTTCAGGTAGGTTTCTTGAAGCGTCTTGGAGACACAGTTCTTCTGGATTTAGTCTGTCTCAGTTTGTTCTGTTTCTTCATGTCATTCCAGACAGACTGATGATGATCAGATCACATCTCTGTGTGGAGCACTGGCTGTCGTCAGACTCCTTGTGCAAACAAAATCTCACTGGATTACTACAATTAATGGCAAAATGAATGTTTTGGAAATGTAAACTGATATTTCCTACTGACACACTACAGCAAAAGATAGAAATAACTGACTTAAAACGATTTATTAGCTGCTGAAAATACTAGTGTTTTAATCATTTTGGACGCCACTGTACATGGAGCCCACAGGAGTCAGTAGAATATTGTGGATTAATATAAGACTTATGTACTCATGACCTCATCATGAGAGTAACCCTAGCTGATCAGATAGAAATGCAATTTTTAGCTATTCAATTCCTCCTGGGGGCTCTGAGGAAATTTTTATGAGGAATTCAATGATAATGTTATTTTACATCTGAATAATAAAATTGCTTGATAATTTTGTACATATATCAGTTTAGTATTTTTTCAGTTTAAAAGGATTAGTTAAATTCCAGAATAAAGATTTGCTGATAATTTATTCACCCCCATGTCATCCAAGATGTTCATGTCTTTCTTTTTTCTGTCGAAAAGAAATTAAGGTTTTTGAGGAAAACATTCCAGTTGACTCCCACTGAAGTCCACTATATGTGGAAAATCCTGGAATGTTTTCCTCAAAAACTTTAATTTCTTTTTGACTGAGTAAAGAAAGACATGAACATCTTGGATGACATGGGGGTGAGTACATTATCAGGAAAATGTGGGGTGGGAGTGGGGGAAAGCTTCATATGATAATAACAAAATATAACCAAGAAATGTTATTATTTTGGGTCTGTAGAGTTGCCTTAGAGCAGGGGTGTCAAACTCAGTCACAGAAGTGGCCAAAATTTGAAACACAGTGTAAATCACGGGCCAAACAGATTTAAATTTATTGAACAGACTAAAATTCAGAAATCTGAATTTGAACAGCCAAAATCCTGTAAATCTTCTCAGTAACACAAATTAAATAAAATAATACATTTTATAAAATAAATTAAATAAAAATAATAAAATAATTTTGTCCAAATAATTTTTCGTAAACAATACATTCACGCAAAATGAGAATATTTCAGATATAAACAAGCTGGTGAAATTGTGCAAATCTTGCAAATAAAACTGTATTTTGATTTCAGGAAAAGGTGCAAAAAAAAACAAGAAAGAAAACAAAATATGTTTTTTGTCATTTGTTTATTATGTCATTTTGTCGTTGTGGGATGTTTGGCATCTTTTCTTGGATACATGTTCATTAATGTTTGGGGTTAGGTTCTGAGTTGTGGAAACTCTCAGAGTGGAGTGGAGGTGTTCATCAATGAGACGGCTTCTGTGCACGTTTTTGTTCATCTTCATCAAAGAAAAAAGTTGCTCACACAGGTATGTACTACCAAACATGCAGAGCATTCGAGCAGCTTGTAAGCGAAGGTTTCAGAATTAGTCAATCTGGCAGACAATAATGGATTATCAGACGTGGAGCCTCCCAAATCATCTTGCCGTTCAGCAACTGAACTTTTGTCACACATGACCCCCACTGGACAGATGGAATCACCTTTTTTTTCGGGAACAAAACAACACACACCTCACTCCTCAGCAAAAGAGACAGCATCCGCTTTTTAGGACGAGCCCCCAATTATGTTACATCTCCCTAATTATTTGGCATCCAGGGATTTTAGGAGATAACACAAAACCATTAATAAATAAAATATATTTCAGCTAAAACGCTTTTCCCTGCGATGGAGGTGTGGTGTGTGCAATTCAGAAACAGGCAGAGGCAAAACAAAGTCCGAGTTCTGCATTTAGTAGGAAAATAATTCAGTATTACAAAACCATCAATAATATAAACTAAACACCTTACATACCTTCGAAACCAACAAATATCTATTTACAAATTATATACAAATTATGAATGAAAGGCAACAAAAGTGAGGGACAAGAGCGATGCTAAAGAAAATAAAATAATAAAACATAACCACTCTAACTGGCATCAATCAAAACTAAGCTAAACAAAAGAAATTAAAGAAAGTAACATCTTCAGCGTAGAACGCTAATAGCTACACTGACTCACAAACATAAATACTAAAATTTGCACCCGCTCCTAAACTGGTGTGTCTACACAACTTTACCCTGCGTGTAATAAGATGTAAGTCACATGACATATTGAGCTGGTCCCATCACTGTGTGTCGAAGCAGGACATAGATGAACTCGGAAAAACAGAGAGTCGCGTCACAGTGTAAACGCAGTTAAATAGCCGATGAACTGTAAAGTTTCGCAAGAGAAACACAATTACTCACAATAACTCAAATTCAGGAAATAACAACAGAACATGAAGCAAACACCAAAGTAAACGTGGAAGAGCAAACAAATGAAAAGCAAACACTCCTCTCCAACTCGCGTCACATCCAAGACTTTATATGCACCCACTGACGTCTGATTGGTCCTCAAAGAGTCACGTAGCATTGATGAATTACAGAAGCATGGTACAATCACAGGTCCTGTAAGAAGAGAGTGAAACGAGAAAAGGACAAAGGAGAAAAAACACCCCTCCCAGAACAATACGGGACGTAACACATCGTTTCGGGAATGAAGCTGGGGAACTGTGTGGGAACCACACTGTCATACTTTGCCTTGAGTATGCTATTGCACTGGAATGCAGCGTTGGAGACTTGGTTTGTGATTGTTTGGCAACACGGAAAGTGACACAAATGTCCTTGCTGCATCTGAATCTCCCACAGGCGTAGCTTTGCTTGAAAAGCTTTCACTGCATCATGCATGTCCGGGATCACATGGTTCCGTCCCTGAAGCTGGAGGTTTAGTGCAGCAAGATGCTTGGTTATGTCACACAGAAATGCTAACTCATGCAACCACTTTTCATCCCGGATAACTGTTGAGTCTTTTCCTTTACTTTCCATGAACTGACAGATTTCCTCACGCAACTCAAAAAATCTGTTGAGCACTTTTTCTCGACTTAGCCATCGCACCTCTGTGTGATAGGGTACGTCACCAAGTTCAGAATGTATTTCCTCCAGAAAAGACTGAAATTGGCGGTGATTTAAGGCTTTGGCTCTTATAAAGTTAACTGTCTGTGTCACAGTGCTCATTACATGCTCCATCTCAAGGGCTTTACCGCACAGCGTTTCTTGGTGGATGATGCAGTGATAAACTGTCAGCTCACCTGTGCAATTCTCCTTCTGCATCTTCTCCCGCATCCTTCCAACTCGTCCGCTCTTTTCCCCGCACATTGCGGGTGCTCCGTCAGTCGTCAGTCCCGTGAGTTTGTCCCTGGGCAGTGTCATGGCACTTCAAATATGTCTTTTCCTGTGGTTGTGCCATGCATTGACTTAATACCCAAAAGTTCTTCTGTAACACATAAACTGGAGTCCACTCCACGGATGAAGACTGCCAGCTGTGCAGTGTCAGTTGTGTCCGTGCTCTCATCCACAGCAAGGGAGTATGCAATGAAGTTTTTTCCCTTTTCTCTCAACTGTGCTTGTAAATCAGTGGCAAGCCCATACACCCGATCAGCAACGGTATTTCAACAACTGGCGCCCCCTTCAGGCCTTTGTTGTTATGCGTAATGCACATTAGCTCTATTGTTTATAATAATTTATGTATTTTACATAATTTATGTAAAACCATATGATTTCTTGCTTTTGATACTTTAGTTGAACTAATTATTGCATCATTGCTATTATAAGTTATTTTAAAGGCAATTGTTCACTTACATCTATTTTTATTACCACAAAAAACTTAATTGTAATTATAGGGCCCTATGAAATCTGTTTCATTTCCAATCTGAGGAAACTCATGATTTTAATTATGGATTTACATGTGATGTTCATGCGATGCATCTCATTGACCATCAATCTTGGTTACTTGCCCCAAATTTGACAATCTCCTTCCTGAGTTGGGATTATCAATAAGTGTTCTTTGTGTCAATGTTGTACGATGTTCTGTGAAAGAGGCTAGTATGTTAGGCTTGCTTCAGTCGGGCTGGCGCTATCTGATTTATGACATCCTGTTGTGTTGTCCTGGGCCTCTTTGTGGAATTTGGCTCTTTTGGCGGTTCTAACACCAATCTGATCGAATCTTAAAATGTCTGATTCCCTCTGATATCCTACAACACTGTAACTCTTGTTTTTGGCTGCAATAATAAAATGCAGTGGATTCTTTTCAATTGTGCGCCAAGAAATTAGTTAAATTTGTATGTTTGTGTGAACCATTGTACACTGGACTACTTTGCAATTGTAGTGGGTTATCTTCTGCGTTGTGTGTCGATAATAAAAGACACCTTACACCATGATGTGGTTGTCAGGTTTACTTTCGGCTTCTCAGTTTCTGTATTAAAGTGTAACAGGAAAAGAAAGGAAATACTATAATGATCCATTTACATGCCTGTATCAAAGTATAACAGACACTATCCGTGCCTGTCAATCATTGCATACTGTTACAATGTACATTCATTCAACAGGAAATACATTCAAACCTCTTATGGATCATTAAATGTAAACAGATGCAACTTCACACAATCATAAACGTGTAACTCATAACACCGGTAAAACAGAGTTAAAAGTTTTATCTAAGTATGCATCATCATATAACGAAACTCATCAGCATCCCGCACGAGTAGTAGCGGCCATTACACGAATTCATGTTACGATTAAACATACTCTTACAATGTTTATACTTGGAGTTCTAATCTCTTAATAAAGAAAAGTTAACAAATAAACACATTTTGTGCAGAAAATTCATAAACAGTAAGTAATTAACCATATTTGAACACTTTTTCGAGAAGCTGATAAAAACATAGCTCTCATCGCAATGACATCCCGCGAAATAGAGCGAGCGCCCAGAAATTACATCAGCTCTACCCTCGCGCTTACACACGACATAACTTACGTGAACAGTGTTTCCTGAACATTTTATTTAGAGTAACAATTCCATACAAAGGGAAAAGCAAAACCAATAACAAAGAAATACAAATTATAAATGTATAAAGAAATATAAAAATATGTGCTTGTGATCACATGACCATTCATCACAGGTTTTCCTTACACAAATCTCAAAACAAAAGCCTCTGGCATTTGTGCCATTAGTTAATAATAATAATTTCAATAAACTAGTGTAACAATATTGCACTTGCCCCACAAGTACAACCCAGGATTTGCAGAAAAGTTGCTTCTCAAAGATGGATCAATACCAACTCTTCATGGTCCAACTTCATATCCACAGCACACAAGTATCGCACTTTATAAAGTGTGTTTGCAAGCCTTTCTGAATATGCTTATGTGGCTAAAGTTGCCATTGTCTCTTACTGTATTCACAGAGACAAAAGCTTGTGATTTTTAACCCCAAAATGCTCACTGCCTGTAAAATTCAGAAGCACAATTTTATTACTTCTTAAAAATATAACTAACGACATAGCTCTGATTTTCATGAATACAGTCAGAGACAGTGGAAGCTTAAGCCACATTAACCATAATGCTTGCTAACAAGCATAGTCACAAAATATAACGTGCTGTACTTACATGTTCTGAATACAAAGTTGGACAAACAGTTGGTATTGATCCATCTTTGACAATTCTACTCGCTTTGCAGGAGGCAGGTGTAAGGGTTTTATTGCAGTGTGAATTCTCATGTGAACTCTAAGGTTTCCATGTTGAATAAAACTCTCTAAATGCTGTTGGCAGGTGTGAGGCTTCTATTCTGTGTGAATTCATGTGTGCCTGTTTAAGTTTCCTTTTTGAGTGAAACTACATCTACACTTTGTTGTCATGTGTAAGACTTTTCTCTGGTGTGAATTCTCATGTGCCAGTTAAGGCTTCCTTTATTAGTAAAACTTTTTCCACACTGTTTGCAGGTGTAAGGCTTCTCTCCAGTGTGAATTCTCATGTGGGTGTTAAGGATTGCATGCTGATGGAAACTCTTTCCACACTGAGGGCATGTGTAAAGCTTCTCTCCAGTGTGAACAGTCATGTGCCAGTTAAGGCTTCCTTTATGAGTGAAACTTTGTCCACACTGTTTGCAGGTGTAAGGCTTCTCTCCAGTGTGAATTCTCATGTGGGTGTTAAGGCTTCCTTGTTGACTGAAAGTTTTTCCACACCTGTCGCAGGTGAAGGGACTCTCTCCAGTGTGAATTCTCATGTGGACTTCAAGGTTTCCATTTTGAGAAAAACTTTTTCCACACTGTTGGCAGGTGTAAGGCTTTTCTCTGGTGTGAATTCTTATGTGCCTGTCAAAGCTTCCTTTATGAGTGAAACTCTTTCCACACTGTTGGCAGGTGTAAGGCTTCTCTCCAGTGTGATTTCTCATGTGGTGGCTAAGGTTTCCTTGATGACTGAAACTTTTTCCACACTGTTGGCAAGTGAAGGGACTCTCTCCAGTGTGTATTCCCATGTGGCCTTTAAGATTTACAAGTTGAGCAAAACTCTCACCACACTGCTGGCAGGTGTAAGGCTTTTCTCCAGTGTGAATTCTCATGTGCCTCTTAAGGCTTCCTTTAAAAGTGAAACTTTTTCCACAGTGTTGGCAAGTGAAGGGACTCTCTCCAGTGTGAATTCTCATGTGCCTCTTAAGGCTTCCTTTATGAGTGAAACTCTTTCCAAACCTTGTTACAGCCTTTTGAGCTTTCTTTCGTGTGGAAATCTTTTCAGTCTGTGAACACCTAAAATGTTTTTTTCCAGCTGTGAAATCATGCAGATTCTCGTATGGATCCTTTTCTTCAATGTCACTGAGTACTTCTTTCTCTTTTTTCAATGCCAGGTCTAAGGTGAAAAAACAAACAAAAGTTATCCCCAGTTTAATGGCACAATACAACAGACATCAAAACATTTAGGTATGTAATGAATCAAAATCAACAACATGTATGCTTGATCCTGTACCAGAGGTGTCCAAACCTGCTCTGAAGGGCCACTGTCTTACTTGTCCCAATACACCTGCCGGGCGCTTGAAACCCGCTTTCCTTCAGAGTTTAGCTCCAACCCTAATCAAACACACCTGAACATGCTAATGTGCAGTATGGAGTACCTCAAGGCTCAGTACTAGGGCCGTTACTTTTCACGCTTTACATGTTACCCTTGGGAGATATTATCAGGAGACATGGTGTTAGTTTTCACTGTTATGCTGATGATACTCAGCTCTATATTTACAAACTACAGTTGGTCCAAAATGCAGCAGCTTGAGTCCTTACTAGAACCAGGACCATATTAGCCCGGTTCTGTCAACACTGCACTGGCTCCCTATCAAACATCGGATAGATTTTAAAATCTTGTTAATTACTTATAAAGCCCTGAATGGTTAAGCTCCTCAGTACTTGAGCGAGCTCTTATCGCATTATAGTCCTCCACGTCCGCTACGTTCTCAAAACTCTGGCCGTTTGATAATATCTAGAATATCAAAATCGACTGCGGGCGGCAGATCCTTTTCCTATTTAGCACCCAAACTCTGGAACAGTCTACCTAACACTGTTCGGGAGGCAGACACACTCTGTCAGTTTAAATCTAGATTAAAGACCCATCTCTTTAGCCTGGCTTACACAACACACTAATACGCTTCTATTATTCAAATCCGTTAAAGGATTGTTAATGTACTCGTTACATCGTAAGTAGAATGGCATCTACGCTAATATTTGTCTGTTTCTTTCCTATTCTGTTTCTCAGTCCGTATCCGGTCAGATGGTGGATCAGCACCAAGAGATGATGTCTACAGCCCTGAACGTCAGCGGAGACCAGGACACCCAGATGACCCCCAGAGACATATCCCCAGTGAAGACCTCGATTAAATACAATAAAACAAAAAAAAAAAAAATAAAAATAAAAATAACTCAAATATAATAAAATACCTTGTAACACTCGACTAAATAGTATAGCGGTGGTACACTAAACAAAAGGGAACATCAGTCTCACTCAAGCCATACTTATAAATAACCCACAACAACCTAGGCAACATCATTAAGCCCACAGTGTATTTACAAGGTAATATTTCGATTACACAGCCAAACAACATTAACCACCTTCAGATACAAACAATAATTCCAACAACATTGAAAATCGTAATTGTGTATTTCAGTTGTTTGTGTATGTGTCAACTGTCCAGAGCGTGGCGTGAATAAAAGATCAGCCTCACCGGCATTCAGAGTCCTTCCCCCAAATAACTTCTTTTTGTCCAACTGTTCAAAGTCCTCCACGGCGAGAAATCCAAGCGAAATATATATTCCACAACGAGCCAGCAGAACTTCTCGCTATTCCAGAAGAGTCGGAGGGAATTTTCAATCGTCAAATGCGCCACCACCGAACTCCTTTCCACACGCGCTTTTTTCCTTATTATATCCTAACTACATAATACTATTATTGTTAGAAATTGCAACAAAATAAAAAATAGAAATATAAACTTTTGAACTGCGGGTTTCGTCTGGTCAGAGGAGAACTGGCCCCCCGACTGAGCCTGGTTTCTCCCAAGGTCAGAGGGAGTTTTGGTTCCTTGCCGCTGTCGCCTCTGGCTTGCTCAGTTGGGGACACTTAATTTCTAGCGATTATCACCGATTTGATTGCACAGATACTATTTAAACTAAACTGAGCTGCACAATGACATCTCTGAATTCAATAATGAATATATAAATAATAGGTGACTTGACTTGATCATCTTCGGAAAACAAATTAAGATATCTTTAATGAAATCAGAGAGATTTCTGTTCCTCCGCTGACTCTATGCAACTAAAAAGTTCATAAAGAGACCGTAAAATTATCTATATGGATTGAGCAATTTCGTCCAAATTTTCTGAAGAGAAATGATCACTTCATATGAAAAACATACTGAATTTATTCAATATAAACATTGATCAGCGAACATAAACAGAAGCTCAACAGTACATGCTTGATGAACGAGAACGAGACTCAAACATGCTGCATAACAGAGAATGAACATCATTAATACTTGCTGAAGCTCAAATGTACTGCATAACAAACGAAAATTAACTCGTCATTGGTTCTCGTCTGTTAACTTCAAATTCTATCCTTCAAATACAATGGTATTTTTCATAATATTGGGAAGACCACGAAAACGGTTATGATTAGGCTACAGCAGAAGTTGTACTGTACTGTGTGGGCTTCTTATTCATCACCAAGTGAACAACTGACTTGTGTGTTTTTATGAAAAAAAAATTACACATATATCAGACAGCATACCAATGTCCACAACATGTTTGTCCACATGGATCGACCCGCTCCACGTCAAATAAAACCACTTCAATTAAGACACGCACATGACATTCTTCAAAAATATCTTTCATCTCTGTGCAGCTGGACATCTGAATACGGATCAAATGAGTGAGTTCAGCTTTGAGGATGAAAACTGACCTGTTTGTTCCTCAGCATCTTTCAGACTGAACACTTCTTCAATCCTGAAGTCCTCACTCTCCTCTTTAATAAACGCCAGCTTTGTTTGATCTTCAGTCTCTTCATGTTTGATTCTGAACGCTTCTTCAGTTTTAACATCTTCACTCTCCTCTTTAACAAACGCCATCTTTATAATAGTGTGTGGATCTCAGTCGCTTCAGCAGCAGTTTCTTGGACACTCGGTTCTGTTTAAGATGAGAAATAAAGCCAAACTAAACCTCAGGGTGCGTCTCAATCAGCTGTAGTTCAGTAGTCAGCACACTAGTGAGGGACCTGATTACACTCAAAACATTCATACAATAACACACCTTATAATGAAAGCTCACATTTACTTATGATTTATATTAATTACCTAATGATTGCTGATCACATTTAATAGACTGCACTTCAATTAAAATATTTTCTCTTGGTTTAAGTTTTCATTAAACACGTTTGTGTCGAATTAAACTTTTTTGACCAACATGTGACGTCAGCGAGTCATTTTGTGAATCATTTGATTCAATTGACTCGGAGTCTAATAAGCTCGGTTCCTCCAGTGACTCAATCATGTTTATGATGAACTGATTCACGATATTCAGAGTGAAATGAGACCCACCTTTTGTTACTCGTGTGTGGATGCGCTTTACTCGTGAGATTTGGGTTATTTAGGATATTTTTGTGAAAATAACCTTAATAACTTTTAAATAAAGCATTAATACGTTACAGTAAAAACAAACAGTTAATTCTGTATCGTTAAATGCTTTAAACACAAACCTTTCTTCAGTTGAATCACAGCAGCTGCAGGAGCGCGGCGCATCCTCATGACGTCACATCACCACACCACAATAAAAGTCCTGCTCACACGCTGCTGTCTAATGCATATAAATTTGCATAGAACATGATACAAAAATAATGAAAGAGTTGACAGAAACTCAGAGTGTAATGTATTGTTGAAAAACAATGTATGCAGTCCAATTATGAGCTGAAAATATTAGAAAACTACAGGAGTGTGAGATTTTGTTTGACAAACTGTAATGTTTAGGTGAAAAACTATTTTATATACCAGGTATAAATCAGATTAAAATGCAAATGTGATAAATGTGATTAAATAAATAAACGAGTGTATGAGTTCATACTATGGAGGACCAGGAGTGTCACAGAAATAGAAATAAAGCACTTCATTAATTGATAACCAATTGTACAATAAAAATAGACATTAATAAATGAGTTAACAAATTAATTAATTAATCAGTAAATAAATGTACTAAATTGGAAAGTAATTATAATTATAATCATAGAGTACATTGTTGTGTCAGTATTGAAATGCAAAAAAAGTTAGTGTTTTTCTCATTTTAAAAATGTGGACATATTAAGTTTGAGTATAGACATATGTTTAAGGGTTGAAACTCTGATAGGGTTCTCTACTCTCAAACATCATATATTTTTATATTTTGTATTACACTTCAAATTTATTGTGTCTTATACAGTAGTTTTAGTACTAAATTACAAATTAGGTGTGTTTGTAGTTAAAAAAAAAAAAGAAAGAAAGAAAGAAAGAAAGAAAGAAATGTTAGGTGCAATGTACTTGTTGTTTAAATACAAAATGTTCCCTTAATAGAGATTCTGAAGCAGGAGACCTAGAAACACAGCTCAGCACATCATGACACATAATACCATTATTCAGTTATATCTCAGCATACATTCTGTTCACTGTGTGTTTATCAGTCTATCAATGCGGCAGAGATACCTACCATAGCATTTATTGTAATCAGGGGTGCATTAACGCAGAGGCTTCAATGGGCTGAAGCCCAGCGGCCTACACTTGAAAGGGGGCCCACTGGCTGCAGGGAAATTATATTTTTCTAATAATTATTTATATGGGAGTTTGCAGCAGTGAAAACAACATTCTGTAAACAAACTCACACTCATTTTCAGCGACGCCCTGGTTGTAGTATAGTGTAGTATAGCCTATATAGTGAATGGTTCAGTTTAGGTTCCGCCCACACAGTTTGTACAGTTGGTATGTTCTATGTGTTCCTCAAGTTGCATCCACTTGAGTTACATTTCATGTTCATGCGGCAATCCTACAGCCTGAACCATAGGGAAACCACCCTTACAGCACCTTCACATTTTGAATCCCAAGTGTGGACTTTGGATTTTACACACTGCCGGGAAAACATGACTAAAATGGTATATAACATAGCACTTTATTTTATTTCAGAAAGTATTTTTTTCTACTCATTTTGTTGAACATTTGACTATTATATTCATGTGCAAGTTCAGGGTTTTGGTACTTGAAAGTTTCATGGTTCAAGGTACTTCAAATATAGTCAAGTCAAGTCTATTATTTGTATAGCGCTTTTAACAATGCAAATTGTGTCAAAGCAGCTTTACATCAGCTTGATATAAATATATTTAGACGGGGAAATAGTGTGTCGAAATAGTGTCATTCTCCTCTGGCCAGACAAAATCAGCAGTTTAAATCTAGGCTGCAGCAGAGTCAGATTGTTCAGAGGACTCATCTGGTTCCCGCGGTCTTGTCCCGATGGCCGTCTAGGAGACAGGGTCTTCACTGGGGGTCAGTCTCTGGGGCTCATCTAGTTGCCCTGGTCTCCGCTGATGTTCAGGGCTGTAGAGGTCATCTCTAGGTGCTGATCCACCATCTGATCTGGATACAGTCTGGATCGGATGGCTACGGTGACCTCGGAATAAGAAAGAAACAGAATAATATTAGCGTAGATTCTAACGATGTAACAAGTACATCGGTGTTATGGGGAGTGTTCCCGGTTCCGGTTGACCTAATTAATGCAGCCTTACAATCCTTTAACGGATTTGAATAATAGAAGCGTATTAGTGTGTTATGTGTAAGCCAGGCTAAAGAGATGGGTCTTTAATCTAGATTTAAACTGACAGAGTGTGTCTGCCTCCCGAACAGTGTTAGGTAGATTGTTCCAGAGTTTGGGTGCTAAATAGGAAAAGGATCTGCCGCCCGCAGTCGATTTTGATATTCTAGGTATTATCAAACGGCCGGAGTTTTGAGAACACATTGGACGAGGAGGACTATAATGTGATAAGAGCTCGCTCAAGTACTGAGGAGCTAAACCATTCAGGGCTTTATAAGTAATTAACAAGATTTTAAAATCTATCCGATGCTTGATAGGGAGCCAGTGCAGTGTTGACAGAACCGGGCTAATATGGTCATATTTCCTGGTTCTAGTAAGAACTCTAGCTGCTGCATTTTGAACCAGCTGTAGTTTGTTTATTAAATGTGCAGAACAACCACCCAATAAAGCATTACAATAATCTAACCTTGAGGTCATAAACGCATGAATTAACATTTCTGCATTTGACATTGAGAGCATAGGTCGTAATTTAGATACATTTTTAAGATGGAAAAATGCAGTTTTACAAGTCAAGTCAAGTCAAGTCATCTTTATTTATACAGCGCTTTTACAATACAGATTGTGTCAAAGCACTTAACAGTATCAAATTGGAGGATAGAGTGTCAGTAATGTATAATGATAAGATTAAACACTCAATTTTCAGTTAAAGGCATTTCATTATTGAATTCAGAGATGTCATTGTCTAGCTCAGTTTAGTTTAAATAGTATCTGTGCAATCAAATCGGCGATAATCGCTAGAAATTAAGTGTCCCCAACTGAGCAAGCCAGAGGCGACAGCGGCAAGGAACCAAAACTCCCTCTGACCTTGGGAGAAACCAGGCTCAGTCGGGGGGCCAGTTCTCCTCTGACCAGACGAAACCCACAGTTCAAAAGTTTATATTTCTATTTTAATTTTGTTGCAATTTCTAACAATAGTAGTATTATGTAGTTAGGTATTTTATTATATTTTAGTTATTTTGTTATTTTTGGTTGATACAACATGTTTTTCGAAGGAAAGATTGCTAACAAAAAGTACGCCTAGGTTCCTAGCTGATGACGAAGAATTTTCAGAGCTGCCATCAAGTATTAGACAGTGACCTAGGTTATTACATGCAAAAGTTTTTGGTCCAATAATTAACACCAGTGATGAGTATTATTTAGAATTTAGCAGTAAGAAATTCCTAGTCATCCAGTTTTTGATATCAACTATACATTCCGTTAGTTTTGCAAATTGGTAAGTTTCATCAGGTCGCGAAGAAATATAGAGCTCAGTATCATCAGCATAACAGTGAAAGCTAACACCATGTTTCCTAATGATATCTCCCAAGGGTAACATGTAAAGCAAGAAAAGTAAGGGGCCAAGTACTGAGCCTTGAGGTACTCCATACTGCACTTGTGATTGTTATGATACCTCTTCATTTACTGCTACGAACTGATGGCGGTCAGATAAGTATGATCTGAACCATGCCAGTGCACTTCCTCTAATGCCAACATAATTTTCTAGTCTATTTAAAAGAATGTTGTGGTCGATTGAGCCAGTAGCACTAATAGAGAGATACAACCACGATCAGATGATAAAAGCAGGTCGTTTGTCTCAGGCCTATTTCTCTCAAATATTGTTCACAAATCTGTCTAAATCTGTGTTAGTGAGCACTTCTCCTTTGCCGAGATAATCCATCCACCTCACAGGTGTGGCATATCAAGATGCTGATTAGACAGCATGATTATTGCACAGGTGTGCCTTAGGCTGGCCACAATAAAAGGCGACTCTAAAATGTGCAGTTTTATGACACAGCTCAATGCCACAGATGTTGCAAGTTTTGAGGGAGCGTGCAATTGGCATGCTGACTGCAGGAATGTCCACCAGAGCTGTTGCCCGTGAATTGAATGTTAATTTCTCTACCATAAGCTGTCTCCAAAGACGTTTCAGAGAATTTGGCAGTACATCCAACCGGCCTCACAACTGCAGACCATGTGTAACCACACCAGCCCAGGACCTCCACATCCAGCATCTTATGATTA